>NW_010180300.1:18282-23070 GCF_000695765.1 Mesitornis unicolor | reverse complement strand
TCACCTTGTCATAAAAGGAGATGAGATTGGCATTTCAAAGTGTTTAAATAGCAATCCCTTGTTGAATTATGAAAAGCTAAACAGACTGCAATAATTAAGAATTATGAGCTTTCTCTTTCATAATTCTCACTTTATGAAGACAAGCGCATGAATGAAATTGTATCCTTGCAAGGACTATATCTTCAAACTAGTCAATTATTCCAAAAAGGTAAAACCAGCAAATTAATTAACAACACTGATTAATAACTTGATTTAAGATTTCATTTCAACCATAAAAATCAGAACTATTATAAAAGTGCTAAAATTCAAAATCAGTATCAAAGAATCAGTCTGGATAAATAAACCACCAGAAGAGACATCTTAAAAAATACATTAAATCTGAGGAATCTGACCACTGTGTCAACTTCTGATCTGTGTCCAGACTAGGAATTGTGCCTGGCATGCTAAAGTTGGATAGTGATATTTTTTTCATGACATTCCTCTTCTGATGCAGTCTACAATGAATACACTATTATTCTGGAAGAAGAGTAATATTACTGTCATCCCAGGAACCAGTGTAACACTGCACAAAATATTCTTTACTTTATATGAGCTTCATTTACACTGAGGATTCAGAACTATTTTGCAGTCATTGGAAATGAGAGCTGAAAGATAAAAGATGGGAGAAAACTATTAGTATGTGTATATAGTTGTCAGTGTGCATGACAAGGATAAAAAGCAGAGGTTTCTCTCTAAAGAGAAACCATATAAAGAGTATAAGCTGTTGTTAAAATTATGACTGAACCACATGTTTTTATATAATCTATAAAGTATTGACACATTTATTTTTATAAATTATTAATAATATGGTCTCAGTTCAGTTGCTCACACATAGTTCTATAGAACTATTTAATTATTTAGGACACCTGGGCTACTGAATACCCAGTTGGAGGTGGCAGATACCACCTGTCCCAAGACATTGGGAAGAGGTTCTCATCTGGACTTGCTTTTCAGTAAACAAACATACCACCTTCAGGTATCCCAAATGACACTAGATGCCCACATGTGGGCAAGTCCATCAAGCCTCTACTGTCTGAAAATTGAATCAGTCTCTGTTCTCTACTTCTGTCACTTCAGACCATGTGGACCATCCTACTTGACCTTAGTAGAAAATCACTAAGTCTGAGTCGCTTCTATAACATCTGTGTCATATCTGGAAGCCCCACGTGTTTGTTTAAATAACCTACAATATCTTAATCGATGGTAGATTTCTGTATTTAAGAAACTGCTTCTCCTCTCTTGGCTTTGGTTGTCTGAACAGCTCTCTAGAACCCATTGGGCATATTGTCTATATCTCCACAGCCTAACATGGGAATTTAGACACTCATCACACATGTAAACACTCACATACATGTGCCTATATTTAGTTATTTTTATTTTTAACATGAATTTCATCATAAGAGTTACATCAGGTTGCTTCCAAAAGTCCCAGATTGGGGCATGTGATCCACATCCATATTGCAAGCATATTGTGTCTGTATTTTAGAGGAACATAAGATGGGCGTGATATTTCATAAATTCCTATAACATCCCCAGTAATTTTCATTCTTCTAGCATATGATTTTTTTCTCTAACTGATCTTCATCAGATATTCCCTGTGTATTCTCCCTCTGTTCAGCTCCAGGTGTTCTGCGGACACCTGTCTCTGTTATTTGCAAGAGGACCAACATGCCCACTGTTTTGACGGAAACCTACAGTAATAACAGAAGAGTACAGTACTCCAAAATACTCAGAAAATGATACATCCCAGGGAGAAGATGAAAAGGCCAGTGGGAATTTCAGAACAAGAGGTCTTCTTTCCCAGGGAACCAAGTCAAAAGATGGTGTACTTGTCACTATGTGACATAGATTTTATCCTGGGTAGAGCAAAAAACCCCTATCTTTTTCCATTATAGTATATATTTTTTTCTTATTCAAGCTATCGGCAAAAATAGATCCTGAAAGCCAGCATCCTCCAAGCAGTACTCCCTTGACGTTAATTCCATCTAACATTCCAGAAGTCACACAAGCAACTACAAAAACTGTCCTTTTTCTGGCTCATCCTAGAATACTCAGAAACTGGGCAACTACCAAAATAGACACTTAGAAGTCAGGATGAAGCTCCTTTCTCCTTAAAATGAAGATTCCTCCCTGCAAAAAAAGGTTGAGTTTGAGAAGGTTTTCTGCATTACATAGAGACCCCTAAAGTAGTTGCTACTTTGAGGCCAGAAATTGTTCTGAAAAATACAGAACCTAGTCAAAAAGAAGCATTCTTCCAATTTTATCTCTAAATCATATTAGTGGATTATCCAACCAGGAATTTAAGCAGTTCTCCTAGACAGAATTGTCCACAGAGCTAGCCTTGAAGGATATTCCTTTCTGAAGGCTGGATCTGTTTCAGAGTTAGATTTGGAGGTTGTCCAACTCAGTTTTTTTCACAGACAAATACGTGCATTGAACATAATGAACGAATCATCTACAAATTCATTGAACTCCAGCTATTTGAGGGAGAAAAGAAGATGCCCCAAGACTCTTTACAAGATCAAGAGCACTTACTGTTTCTTTTGTCTTGGTAGCATTTGTTTGGAAGAACAGCTATTGACACAGACAAGAGTTTCTCTCTTCAGAATTACTGCAATTTATGCAACGGTGAATCTAAGAGTTCTTTGGAACTGGGATTAGAAAAATTGTAATGGACTCTGGGAAATAACCTCTCTGCCAGTTTTTAAGGGAGCAGCAAGAATAGGAAAGAGAGAGAAGTCAAATCATGGGCCAACTGCCTGCAGAATTAATTTCTAGTCATAGAGCCCTTTTCTCTGTCATTTTAGCTCTCTTTTAATTCACAGATGCATGTCCCTTCTGTGCTTGTCTAGAAGGTTTATGAAAGGAGCTTGAGCATTGCAATGTAAGCAGACCAAAGGAACAGAGTAAGCATATTTTCTATGAACTTTCTACGTGATTCTGAAAGCTGTGCTCTGTCCAGGTTCACAAGCAAGTGGCCAATCAGTGAGACAATACCTGAATGGACTGCACTATGGGGATGAAAAGAAAAGAGGAGAGACTTGAAGGAAGAGAACAGCATGGGCAACAGAGGGAATATTTTGAATCCCAGTACATGTCCTTTCTTTTTGAAGTTTCTTTAGCAACATGTTTGTCCTGGTTTTGCTGGGATCATAGAATCAATTTTCTATTCAGCAGAGATGCATTTCTGAGAGGATTGCAGTGTTCAATTTAGTGAAAACAAGTTGGTAAGACACTTTGTTTCAGTTTTAGCTGGGACAGTTATTTTTCTTCATAATAGCTAGTGTGAGATATTTTTGGACTTTCTGGCTAAGAATAATATGATAACACACCATTGTTTTGGTTGTTGCCAAGCAATGTCTACATTAAGTCAAGGAAGGACTGTTTCAGTTCTTGCTTCTTCTCCTAGCCTTTTTTTAACAAGAATCTGGGAGGGGACACAGACAGAACAGATGACCATGGTGACCAACAGAAAATATTCCATACCATAAATGTCACAGTCACTACAAATGGGGGAATTTCCTAGGGACACACAGTATTACTTCTAAAAACCTAAACCAAAATGCTTCCTATTAGCAAAATAAAAAGAAGTATAGCACAGCACTACTCTTCTTGACCAAGAGGGTCCATCCATCTATATATGTGGATGCGTGTGTGTTTATACATAGAGTCACTCAAGTACTGCTTGGCTTGCCTCTGCAGGCAACTGTCCTAAGCTACATTGTCTCAGACTTCACTTTCAGCTTTCTCAGTCTCAGATCATACCTAATGTTTGCAGTACTTCTGGGGAGAGGGCACCAGCACTGTCACACAGGTTTTTCCTGTAACCTTGGTTCTTGTCATAGTGTTTCCAGCTCCGTTGCTCTTCTTTGATGGACGTGTCCTCTGGCATGATGAGATATGCCTTTGGTGGTCGTCCAGCTTCTGATCCTACCTGACTTGGTTGTTCCAGGGGTTCACGGATTTTCTTGGGTGACACTTTCCTACAACAGTGGGACATACTATCCACTATTTTTTGCAGTCGTCATCACTGTGTGTGTCATTAGAAGTACTTGGATTGGACCAGCCCAATATAGTGACAGACTATGTTATTTCTGAAGTCTTTTAGCAGGACCCATTCTCCAGGTTTCAAGTCAAGGCACATGGGTTGATACAGTAAGCAAATCTTGGACCTGTGAATACACTGAAGAATGAACCCCCAAATTTGCACAAGTGGCCAATCAAGTGGCCCGCACATTCAAGAGTAGGAATCAAAGAGAGTGGAGCTACTGATGTGCTGTCATGAGATCTCCATATATGATCCAGGTGTTCATAGCCAGAGTGAAACCATGAGCTCTTTCTTTCTTCTGAAGATAGTTCTTGTAATTTGGTCAATAATTCAATAGAAACAGAGAGGTCAGGGTTAAGAGCTGTAATATTTTAAAATGTTGCTGGAGAACCCTCAAGGGCAACCCACTTGGCAGCAGCATCAGCATACACATTGCCAAGGCTTACTTCATGTAATGCACCTGTGTGAGAACAATGCATCACAGAGATAGTAGTAGTGAGGATAATAGCATATAGTAACTCCAAGATGAGGGGGCCATGAGAAAAGCAAGCTCCAGAGGAGGTAATAAATCCTCAGTGTTTCCAGATTTGACCTGTAGAATGACAAACATTAGATGCATACCATGAATCAGTACAGACATTTACATTTTTTTCCAATGCTTGAGTGAGTGCAACAAGCTCAGCAGGTTGTGTGCTTGGAAG
>NW_010180300.1:0-18251 GCF_000695765.1 Mesitornis unicolor | reverse complement strand
AAAACAATGAGAATTTTGAACTGGGAGCAAGTGGTGTGCCCACATCCCTCTTCATGAAAAAGCCATCTGTAAAGAGGACAAGCTCTGGGTTGAATTGATAAGACAGCAGAGATTCACAAGTCAGTTGGTTGGCATTTCCTTTCTGAAACTGTATGACCCAGATACTCAACCTCTTTCTTGCAGAATTGCAGGTCCTTTTGAGATGATTTGTGTCCTTTATTGGCTGAGGCACATGGTAGATGGAGTGTGTCCTCTGGGCAGGCCTCCAAAGAGGAGGAAACTACCAGAATGTGATTTACATACTATACTAAGACTGAGGCACTTAGGAGTGTAACGAAATCTATGTCTCATTTTAAGTACTGAGAGATTCGCAGTACCTCTCGGGAATTCTAGTCCAGGTGTGCTGTTGTCCTTGGTAAATAAAGGCAAACAGAAATTGTGAATTGAGATATATGAGGATAGAGAAGAAGGCAGAACAAAGATCAATAACAGTAAAATCATAGAATGAATATCCTCTGCAGGAATGGAGGTTAGAATAGTCACAAGATTAGGAACTGAGTGACTTGGGATAACAAAAGCACTGACTTTTCGCAAATGTTGGACAGACGTCCAGATTTGTATTCCTTTTTCATCCAAAATGAAAATTTCCCTTCATTTTCTCCCTGATCTTTACATTATAAGCAGTAAATAAAGCAAAATAGAGTTTGTTTATTGGTGATGTGATGGCCAGGCAAGAGACACAGTAGGGCAGAAAGCCACATGCTAGTGAGATTTTTAAATTACAATCTCTTACCTGTTGGTGTGGCACCATGTTGGGTGCCCCCTCTGTTTCCAGTCTGGTCTCCAGTGTGCAGCAATTCCACTTCTGACACCAAATTGTTGGGCAAATTTTGTCATACCCTTTGAGGTTAAAAAAGCACTCATTTGTGCTTGAGTATAAAGAGATTTAATGAGCAGTGCATTAGGCAACTGTCCTACCATCATACATGGTTCTACAGGCAGGCTGCAAAAATGTGGCACAAGCTGATTCCTTATGTGCACTCACACCAGCACTAATCATGTCATTACAAGTCAACACTGTACCATTTCCCACTTCCCCTTGCATGGAGTTTTTCCCCTTCTGTCATTCCGACTTCCAGCCAGCTTAACTTGGTTCTGCAGTCAGGCCTTCTTGCCTGATAAACTAGGTCATTCTTTGGTCTTAAATTATTATCATTGAGCAGCTACCATTTGGATTTTCCCCTTCACAGGAGTGCCTAGAAGCTCCAGCCACAGATCAGAGTCGCTCTGTGCTAATGCCCTGATAAACACAGAAGAAACTGTCAGTCTGTACCAGAACGTCTGCAGCGTAGTTACCTGTGTATTATTAAAGGAAGCAAATGTACATCTCTGAGCCTATTTAAACAAAGAAAACATAGAAGAAGTCAGCATCTCTAGCTAACAAAATGGGGATAAGAAAGCGCAGAATATGTAGCGGTGCTCTATTTAGCATGTACTTGTCACTAGAATGAAGACTTTCAGGTCCTAAGGTATGTATTTCAATTACAGTAGTAATTGTACCTGTCCATAACATTGTATTTTCACTTCTGCTGTCAGATGTGCAAGTACCTGGATCTATAAAAGAAGATGAAGGAATGCAAAATAGAAAATAACTTGGTTTTGTTATTAATTAATTTCATATGGTCCCATGATTCTTTCTGGTTTGGTTTGGTTTGGTTAGTGGTTTTTTGTTTATTTTTTTTTTTTTTGCTAACTTTTAATTCACCAGGCTTTATTTCCACAAATATCCAGGAAGAAAAATTTCAAAAGTTAAGCAAGATATTTGAAAAAGAAATATTTGCATGCCTAGGTAACCAAGATACTCTAGTGGTAGCCTGTTATTTTGGTAATCCATCATTCACTATTGAGTGACACAGCTGGGTTATGACTATTCATTGTCGAGGACTGAATTGTATTTGCAGATAACTTCCACCAGCAAAGGCAGCCAGGAACTTTTAATTTACCCAGAAATTAATAAAGAAAGATAAAGAGATTAAACTGATTAGATTGGTTTTTCACTGGAAATTGCTTACTAGATGATAGTAAAACTATTTTTTTCACCCCTTTAAGATTTTTTAAAATAAGAAAATAGTTTAAGGTACAAGTTTAAGCAACGCTACAATCAGATTGCAGCTGCAATCTAAGTCTGTCTCCCTCCAGTAAGAGGAATCTATAACCTTTGAGGCTTTTTTTTTCTGTTTCTCCCGGTTTGTTGGATGTTGAGAGTCAGTTCTGTCATCCAAGTGGATCAAGGAAACACACACAGTTTAGCAACTAAAGTTATCTTACAGCAAGTGGAGCTGTCAATTAAAGTTTAAAGATTTAGCTAGGTTGCTAAAGGAGTTGTCCTTCAGTTTAAGTATGGAGGCAGTTTGAGTAGCATGGCAGCTCATTGGTATTAGTGACTCTAGGAAAGGAAAAACAGAAACCAATGCAAACACAGCTTTAGTAGCAACAGAGAATTGCTGACTAGCCTAACAGTCAAGGACCGGATGCTATGTCCTGAATAAAGAAATACTATTCTTTTATTTTCAGTAGTCATCTAACCATTGTACAACTCCTGGTTGCAATTATCTTAAGCACAGAACAGAAGTTTCTCTGTCTGTTATTGACTATTCTGTATATTGTGTGTATTTCTTAGCTGAAAGTGTGGTGAACAGAGACCATTTCCATTATAGTTGACTTTCCTATCACTTAGTATTGTAGTCCTTGCTTAGCTTCCCTAGTGCTACAGAGTAGTCTATTAAGAATTGTAGAATGGTGTTACTATGCTTTAGCGTATGTCCTACTGTCCTTCCTTTCATTAGCTTTGCAGTACTCTCTGGAGCCTGGGGCTGAGACAAGAGCATCTGAAAAACAGAATAGGAGGTACAGGTATTTCTGCCATAACAAGGTGCTAAGAACTCTAGGGATATATTGCTTGCTTAATATTTCTCTGCCCATGCATGCAATCCTGCAGCAAACTTCTGCTGAATCTTTTCACTTCTGGAGTTTGCAATAGAGTCCTCAGTTTCTATTAACTTCAGGAAGGGTGACACTGAGGGAGAAGCGCATACTGAAGCATCTGTCTGTGAAGGGTAGAGTAGGAAAACGAAAGAGAGAATTGGGCTCAGAAAAAGATTTCATCTTTTTTACAAACACAAGGTGAGAAACTGAGCGGCTCAGTACCTGACACCACAGAGGAAACATCCATCAGAAAGCTGCTGTGTTGGGCGGGACGACAACACTCAGATCTTTACATCTCAACAGAAATGAGAGACATATATCTCTCCACTTACCATGGCACAGAAGCAAGACATATGCCTACTTCTTATTCAGAACTTTTAATATATACCTAAATTAACACTTCTGGATGATCCTTTCATAGAGAAAACACTGATAACTTTTGGAGGTGTTAGCAGTCTTACCAATTATTACCTGTATTAGATAACTAAAGGAAGGAAATTTGACCTCCTGACTAAATAGATACATATTAAGTTTTCACTAGACACCACACAAACTACAAGAAATGTGTATCTACCATAAGTTTCAAGAAAAGTATGCTATCAAAAAGTCAAATAGGGAGTTTTTGCACTTTTCATGCCAGAAAAAAAAAAGAAAAGAAAAAAAGCTTACTGCTAGTGAACTGAAGCCAAAATATGCAGCATTAGGATCTCTTGTGATTTTGCTGAGCTCTAGACAACACCTACATAACTGAGTTGTTTTGCTTCAGTACAAGTTACATCAATCAGCAGTTTCCTTGTTACATTAGAGACCCTTGGGATAACACAAAAGTTAAATGCCATTATCCTCCATTCATAATATTAATCCCTTCCAAGAGTACCTTACAAACATATGTAATTTAGATGCATGCGAACACTTTGTATAGGAAAATTTACTAGAAAAAAAAATGCCATTGTAACGACTGACATTTGCATCTTGAGGCTGTCCAACAAGTAGCAAGGCAGACACTCACTGACTGAGCGGAATAATGTTCAAAATACACCTTCTAATAGGATCTGAGTTGCCATGAAGGTGAGAAATGCGGGTTGGGCACAAAGGAAAGCAGTGTGGGGGCATGTAATCCTTAAGTCTGAGTAGTGTATATAATTCTCCTACCTAGATGCCCATTCAAAACACTGGATGGACAAGTAGTTAACAATGGAGCCTCTCTGCAGTGTTTCTTAACCTTTTCTTGCTCTCTTCCTTTCAGCTCATTGGCTTTGCACAACAGGGCACTTATCGTTGTACAAAAGAGGTCTGATTCCTTTCAGCTACCCGCCAGTGTGCCAGACAAAAGAACTAGACTTTCCCCAAGATGCCATATGCCTGTAAATGTTAGAAGTTAACTCATCTGGTAAGAGAGCTTTTGCCCAGGGCTCTCCAAAACCCTACTGCTAATCATTCGGGGTCATTTGCATCTCAGTTGCTGTAGCTGACCATTAACACTGGAAATTCTTACTTACAAAAGGGAGGACTCCTGTGCGTAGTATACAGCAGTCAGCTTGCTAGGCTATAGAAGAAATAGTCATGCTAACCCAAATAAGTAACTTTATTATTAATCTGCTACCTGCAATGGTAATTCTGGGGGTTGCCTTCAGAGTTTAAAAAAACGACATAATACTGCTTCATTTTTTTCTTTGTCTCTCCCTGTAATCCAAGTAAAACAGTAGAAATATAGCAGCATACCAGATGCAGATTTTTACAACAGCAATTATCTGTTGAATACTTAAGTGTATCTGATCTACCTAGATGCAGTGCATTTGTGGTGAGATTCATTTCTTATACCTGTACAGCCTCATCAAGGTAAATGAACTCCAGTAATGAGAAAGGATCCTGTAGCTTAGTTTGTGCTGTATCTCTTGCACAGCTGCGTAAGGGTAGCCAGAACTGCTGTATGTCCCAAAGCAGGTGCAGGAAGGCATGTTCAGAATAATGACCTAGCACTTCTTGCACCTGCTAGCAAAGAGATGACTGTAACTGTACTATTTAAAGGGTAGAACCTTAGCCTTTGAACATATGGAGAAAACAAAAAATTGTTTAATCTCTAGCAGGGATAACAGAGGCTAGACCTGTGTCTGGAAAGAAAGGTCACAAGCTCTTGACCATGTGCAGATGCTAAGAAAGTGCTGTACTCACATTCCTACCTAGGACTGGATGCTGATACAATGTGGATTAGAGACAGGTTTTTTTGCAGCTGCTGCCCCAGTGCAGAGCCTTCGCAATACTAATTGCACACTCTCCCAGTATACCTACTTTACTGTTCAGGTTCCAGCAGCTGAAGATGTAAAATAGTTGAAAAGACAAAAGGGCTCATAAAAGACACCTTCCCTTCGAGAGAGTACTGACAAACGGCAGGTAATTTTACCGCAGTAATGTCTCAACTTTGAATACTCACAGGTTTTTAAAGTAATATGAAATATCCTCACAAAATAAAGTGCTTACTTTGAGCACTCAACAACCTTTGCTTTCCAAGTCCTCTGCCATCTTTGCTACATTTAACAAAACAAGTATATGACATGACATCTTAAGCTTCCAGGCACTTTTAGTTGCCATATTTGTGTGTAGTGATTCAAACAGGAATGCATATATACTCACCCCAAAAAACTACCTCTGTGAGTTATTCCTTTTGCAATTACAAGCAGTCACTAACTGGCATAGAGAAAATGAATTAGGCCACATTTTCCAACCAGTACATGCAACAGTGCACAAGCTTATTTGAAAAACTGGCCTATAAAGACTTGCAGTTCATTAAAGGAATTCTGTTTCTTCACAATCATCCCATCCATCACCCTGAGTCTTGTCCTTTCCCATATGACTTTGTGAAAATCATTTGCAACTGATACAAACCAGGGCTACACACAGATACAATGAGAAGCTTGCAGTGTAACAGCTCCACCTCTGCTGATCTGGAACAGACTCCAGGGTAATGGGAAAGAGGGAAGGGAAGGTAGCAAAAAGCATCACCTTTTAGGCTTCTTTAGATTGAGAGCTCCTAGAAAGGTGGCTATTAAAATAAAGTTTTAATTAGAGTCATGTTTCTAAGCTTTACACATTTAACTTCTCAAAAAATAGGATATCTTATATTTTTAAACTCCCCAAGTTTTACAGTGCGTGTTTTCGCTGAATCTCTGTCCTTTTGACTCTCTGGGAGATGATAGACTAGTGATGCTCATTACACCACCTGCCTCTCAGGGAAAATGTATCAGCCTGTGTGATTGCTAAGGTTTATACACACTCTTCCAGACCTGAACCTCTGTAAAGCTAGAAGGAGTGGAAGACAAAACTTGAGACTTCTTCACAGTTGATTACACAAGGCATTACATGGACACCCACTTACAAGTACTCACAGAAATAGCCTAGAGTTCATTCTCAACCCCAGGGCTTACCGATGGTTTTAGAAACTGTTGCTAAAAACCTATGCATTCAGTGAATTCTTCCAAGCATCTAAAATCAGTGGGCTTTTCATTCACCCATTTCCTTCTGGTACCAATATACCAGAACAGCACTTACACAAGCAAGCAGAGCATACCCTAAACAAAGCCTTTTTGGTCTCATTCCAGAGACGGACCAGCAGTGTAGCTTCCCTACCTTTCTGCTGATCTCTGGTCCAGCTGTCCCCACTGTAAGGGTTAATGAGGGTAGAGACACAACTATTGTAACACAAGTCTAGGGACTTTTGAGCCTGTAATACCGGAGAATTAGAAATACCCTCATTTCCCAGTTTTCCTAAAAGGTGCCTAGGAATCAGAATTTACATGTTCAGCATGTTCCTATACTGTACAGCCCAATGTGATATAGAAATGAATGGGCTGGGTACAAAGAAATAAGCAGAAGAGCTCCATTAGTTCAGTGCTATAGTTGAGCTATTTTACTGAAAAAGCAAATTAATGCACAGATATTGGATTAATCCCACCTGGGACATTATAACTGCTTTGGCTGGTTTAGTCTTTGAAAAACTCAAAGTGATTTTGGCACCAGAAGGTACTAATAAATAGATAGGAAACATGTTTAAGTTGCTCAGTGTAATTTAGAATTAAAATTTATCCAATTTATTAAAAAAATTAAAAATACAATGTTTCCAAAGAACACAAAATAAAGCTAAAAATTCACCATTAAGGTTGCAAGCTTGAAAGCATTAAGGAGTTCCTCTGTAACCCTTTATTATTTATTTGTATTTCACAAATTGTATTTTTAATACAATATTTTTCAGTCCTCTGAAACATATACTGCTTAATGATGGTTATTCAATCCTGTGTTTTCTCTTCATTGTTTGTTTTACAACCAGCACTCTATTTACTATGCATAATTCAAACCCTTTTCTTAAGACAAGCCTATTTTCCTCTTGGTCTTTTCAAGGACATTTACCATTATGGTTTGTGAGAGTGAATTATTCTGTGAATGATTTTCCAATGTCTGCCATGTGACGTCTGAGGCTATCAACATTTCAGCAACTGAGGAGACAAGCACAGAGGTATTAAGAATAAAACCTTTAACTAATATTGAGTATTCAATCTCAGAAAACCACAATTAGTAAGGTCTAGGACTAATTTTGGTTTACATGATTTTTCTAGACTGAGTCATGAATTCTGCCCCTCAGAATCAGGGATAGAGTCCAGTTTTCCTGGAAGAACTTTAATTAGGCTTAACTTCTTGTTTTTCCTCTTATTATTTTTCTGATTCACAAACTACCACATTCTAATATTTCATCTTCTGAAAAAAAGGATTCTACAGAAAACAGTGGTCTTTCCTTGAATTACCTTAACGCATATCAGAGCAAATCTACTCAGCATGTGATGTTATGCAGGAACCTTGTAGAAGAAATCACTAGTAATCAAGGCAAGACTGCCTTGTCAATTGAAAATGATGAGAGCTTCTCAGGCGATCTCAATCCTGACATTTCCTGAGATCTGGGCATCTGACTTTGCAACCAAAATAAAGTTCTTATAAGATTTCTCTGTGTGCCACATCCTATGCATGATCATACATCAACTGTTCACCAACGTAGTCGGAATTACTAAATCTGCTGCAGAGGCACTTCTTAAAACTCATGGAATTGTAGCAAACTTCTTAGGTCATAACTAGAAAATCAGCAGGTATTTAGAGTTCTGATGTCAGAGAAAAGGTGAGTCATGACTATTGGAAGTTTCATACAGAGGAATATGGTCTTATCAGCAAGAGCTTCCTTTCCATTTTCTTGCAGTGTAAGCCATTTTGTTCTACCACGCCTGATACTTCTCATGTCACTTGTCCACCTTGGTCTCCTGTTCCTGTTCTTCTCATCAAATCATTTTAAATATCTTCCTTCATAAAAGGTGTCTTATTTCATCTTATTTCCACCTGCTGCTTTTTTTAATTTACACACATAATCACCCGTTCTTTCTGATTCCTACTCCAATCTTTCCACTCCAACTTTTCAGTCAATCTCTGCCTCAGCATCACCTTCACAAACCAAGATCTCAGTTCTTTTACACACTCCTCCCTCCGTCTCAGTTTTCTTTTATGCTCACTCAGTCTACAATACCCGTCCCTATCTACCCCCTTCAAGTCCTACTCATGTCCCTCTAAATTTAAATCAGGCAGGGTCCTCATAAAGCAAACAGCTCTAAAGACAGTTGGTTGACAGTATAAGGAAGAGGGTGTCCTTGCCTGTACTTCTGTAAAATAATACAAAAAGGTGAACTGTCTATTCTGCGGGAAACCAAGGACCAAATTTATATAAGACAAAAGGCAGCTTCCTGATATAACCAACTCTTTGCTCTTGTACCTCCTAGCCAGGTCTTTTCTCTAACTCCTGGTGAGACTGGAGTTTTCCAAAGGAAAAATCTAGTTACCCCTTAGTTAGGAATTCATAGATGTGATGGTATAAGGTCCAATGTTCTACAGAATTATAGGATAATATAGAATTACATAGAATTATAGAATTGGAGCTATGGATTTTGCTTATAGATAAGTGCAATACACACTCAGTTTTAACAGGAGCAAATTCAGCCTTAATCTATAAATTAAATGTGGTTATAAAACCTTAAAACCAAAAATGACATTTTTTCAGACAAACATGAAGAATATAGGTGGACAATCTATAATCCTGAAATCTTGTGAAATATTTCAACTTAATTCCAATTTAATAAGATTTACTGTTGGTTTTTTGTTTATTGAGGGGAGGTGGGGTGGCTTTTGTTGGTTTGGTTTGGTTTTCTATCCAATCTGTATAGCCATTGCTTCTTTATATCTTTCTGAGGTAAATAAGGAGTTGCTCTTTGCCACCACTGGAGAGAAATGTTACTCTCCACTGGATTTATACTTGTAGATGAGAGGAATTGTGTTTGTTTTCCTCTCTGCTGTATAGAAGCAGCTTAGGTCATTTCTCACCAAGATACACAAGGTCCCCATCTTCCGTAGATTTTAGCAAATTCTCTTATTCGCGTCTATGTATGTTTTCCACTTGCTCTGAGACCAAGTCAAAGTCATACATGTGTGTAACTGTGGAGACTGAATTCTAGTTTCGAATGCACTGGGCTTCTTCTTGGAATACCTTATATACTCTTAAAGCTAAATGATAAAAGGCAACAACAGCTTGTGATTTTGGCCAGGCAGTTTGTGCCTTCTTTGGGCTTTGCTCAGATAAAGGCAGAGGAATAGAGAGCATTTCCATAGTTGTTAGGCTGAAGTGTAATGTCCTTGGTGAGGTGAAATGCTTTACTCCATGTTCAGATAAAGGTGTGTTGGAAGAATGGAGCTATTTTCCCCAGCTACCCTAAAGTTTTAATAGAGTGGAAATAGTCCCTGAGCACATGATAAATCTCTTCTAGTTTTGCTTTTCAATAAACACCTAAATATGCAAGACACGATCTGGCCTTAAGTACATCTCTCTGTAAATATACTCTGGAAAAAAACACAATATATGAGTTTGAAAAAAAAATATGCAGGCCTGAAGCCATAAAATTTCCACTTGTAGACATCTCTCTTTGAATTGCTGCTTTAGCACTACTTTTGTCTGCTTAAGAAGTTTTGAAAGAAACATGCAGGCAGAAGGGTTGAAGTATTATTTGTCCCTTGGTGAATCCTCAAAGGAAATCAGACAAAGGAATGAAGTTTTGTAGCAGATGAAAAATTCCCCTACCTTTTATTTTCTCCCTGTTTGTATCTGGTTCTGTTGGTACTTGAGACCTCTTATGCATTCACAACAACATTTCTCAATTTAGTGAGCATGCCATGGCAATTGATTTAGACAATGCAATAGCTGTGACAGCAATCGGGAGGCACTCCAAATTTAAAAAGTAACAGGACACGCAAAATTGAAGCTTACTGACTGTTTTTGTGATAATTGGATTTCATTGAGTTTTAGCGGTGAGAAATGAGCAATAAAAGGGCTGTTTCCAGCCACAGTTCCAGGAAATGGCTAGGGCAGCATGCATCAGAAAAATATACATTGAACATTTACATGCAGAAATAATCTGATTCAGCCCAACAAGCTTCTTTCCTTCTTAGCTGCAAAAATAATTTCAAAATAGAATAGGCAAGCTTTTGAGATAAGGAATTAAAGATAAAAAGGGCTGAATAATTTTGCATAGCTCCAGGACTGTAAATTTGCTGTGTGGGAAATTTAAATATGTTCCATCCTGAATAGTTGTTGTAAATGAGGATCTCTTTGGTTGCAGTTTTTCCAGAACAGTTCCTGAGGAAAGCTGCTTTCCTGGTGCTGAAAAACTTAATTTTTCACAACTGAAAATGTGTGTTGTCTTTTTATGATGTTTGAACTTGTTGCTCTTGGAGTGATTGTATTTCTGGGGGTCACTTTTGAGGTCTTGTTTTCAATAAGAACAGTAGTTCTCTCTACTCTTGATACAGCTCCAATTTACCCTGCTGACACTCGGCACTGGTGAACAGCCTTCACAACTTCAGAAATGCCAGGTTAAGGATTTGCACAGAATCTTTTGTTCTTCATAGGTAACAACAAAGTTTCATAACACATTGTCCAACTGATCTGCACTTTTCTCAGTGGAGTCCAGGGAGGATTAATCTAGACTGGATACTAACAGATCCCTGTGTCTGTTCCTTTGATTACAAGAAATGTTTTCTCCTCCTTTACAGAAGTTACAGGCTTAAGAAACTTCTTCTATGTAAAGCAGTTCTTTAGAAGCAAAGGTTTCTTGCCTCTTTTACTGACTCCCACGCAGATTTCCTGAGTTCACTAGCTTGAAAGTGCGTGAATAATGAATATGTGATCCAGACCCTGATCAAAATCCAAATAAAATAATGTTTGCTTCAATCAATGTCTGACATGTTTTACAATAGTAATCTTTATGATTGGCGAGACTGCAGGCCAGTGTTGTCTCAGATCTTAGCCTTACAGTGAGGGTGCACGTACAGTGCTTAGAGAACAGCTATAGGGCATCTATCACCAGAACCCACAAGTTTGGGGTAAGTACCACTGATTGTAAACTCAAATATCTAAGAGAATGGTATTGAAGGGAATCAGCGAATTAATTATTTTCAATGTACCTGCCTGCTACTTGAGACACGCTGTATAATGAAAGGAGATTTATATGGTTCTTAGAATAAAATAAATTTAGCTCAGCTACTTTTTATCACTTTTAACAAACAATGGTTGCATAGAAAAGCTTAAAAAGAGTAAGGATAGCTGAGAGGTTTTTTTTCTGAATAATTGCTGACTAACCTGTTTTGATATCTTTTGTGTATTCATAGATACTACTCTGTTACCTTGAAAAGGGGTAAGAACTGATTAGAATTTAAATATAATTCATGGTAATAGATTTGGGGCAAAATTTAATCAACTTAGTGCATTACCTCTGCATAAATAAATGACTTTTACGTATTGCACAGATATAACTGTTATCATTTAAAAAAAAAAAAAAAGAAGAAAAAAGAAAAGACTTACATAGCCACTCTTCATTTTCTCCCATGGAACTTTTACACAAGAGTCAGTGCATAGCGAAGCTGCCAGATTCAAAAATAGAAATGCCTTCATTACTCATTCATGCAAAGGGAATGAATCAAAATGTGGGTGAATATGAAGTTGGACACAGAAATCCAATAAGAGCACAGAGGAACAATGGCAGCATGGGGAACCATAAACCAGTGTTGATTGGCATTTACCATTAATTTGTATTCTGTGTGTGATGCAGCTGATGAGGCACTGGGAAATAATGTATGTTTGTGAGGCACTGCTCAGAATTGCTCTGCCATCATGCCAAAGACCTGGTGAATTGAGGAAGTGTGACAATTGCCAGCTTTTTGCTCAAAAGCAGAATCTGACTTTGAGGAATCAGCTTCCCTCTGTCACAATGAAAAATAGAGATCCACAGTGGTACATTTCAAGAAACACAGGGAATGTAAACATAAGGCAGCTGAGAGAAAGAAGAAAACATCAGAGAGTTTCTATGGTGTAAAAGCTGAAATGCAAATACCTTTCTGTCACAGTAACATTGGAGGACATACTTAAAGGGTAACAGGAATGCAAGGAACTTGAAGGCACTGAATTATTTCTAAATTCTGCACAGAAAGCAGACTTTAGTCAGCCTCCACACTTTTTGCTCTCTCTTTTCAGGATAGGTTAATGTGGAAAAAATCAATAGGCTATTAAAATATTTTGAAAATGTATTTCAAACCAGTTCTGTAGACATAAGCTTATCTACCAGCAGTGCACACATCTGTCAAGCAATGACAAGACCCTTTTGGAGGAGATCTTTTTAAATATTAGAATAAATACTAGAACGTACTACTCTGTGAATGTCAAAAACCTGCAGGGAAGGATCTTTCTTTTTTTTTTTTTTTTTTTGCTGAGTCTGCCCCTCTTTTGGCTTGCTCAGAGCACAGGTGCACAGGGCAGGAAGGTTTCTTTGCATGCTGAGGAGAAGCAGGCTACTGCACTACACACTCACTGTGGTACCGCTGGGTACTCGCTGAGGTACCAAAGGCTTTAATGAACAAAGCCTACAGCCCAAAGCAGCTGTGTATGCTTTTCATTATGATAAACCAGAGAGCAACACACATTTGCTAGCTGCATTTGTGCTTTTGTTTACTGCAGCTACTTGTTAAATCTGAAGAAAATGCCTATTTCTTTGAAAGGTGCATCTCCTCACCAATTATGTCATTCTCAGGGTCCAGTGCTCATTATAGAGTGTGGGCTAAAAGGGAAGTGGTAGTGCTTTACTTAGACATTTTGCTAGCTACACAGTGAGATTTGTGGAATGAAACTGGTTTGTTGTTGAATATCGGCAAATACAAGATGCATGCCAGAAGGAAAGCCTTGACCGGGAATCAGCTTTACCACTGACTCGCTGTGTAGCCCTGCTCACATCACTCAGGGATTTTGATCCCAGTTATAACTTTTAATACTGCAAACTAAGAAGAAATGTCCTTCAATGTAAAAATAAAAGAAAAAAAACGGATGAAATCAGAATCCAGCTCTGAAGTGGCTCAGAATACCTCTAAAGTATTTTACCAATGAAACCAGGATAATGGTATTTCCTCACCTTACAAGGAAGGTGTGTCAAGAACAAATTTACCTGTCTACCAGTGTTAAGCATTATTACAATGATGGGACTAAGTGTAGTGGTAACAGCAGCTTTATTTGCCACCTTTACTTCTGTTATGTGAAGGTTAACATATAGTTAATAGTACTATACATGGTTTGGATGCACTATGGATTTCAGAATAAAGAATTTAGCATTTTTGAAGACTATGTCAGAAAGCAGTTTGTATATTTGGCAGCTTCATAGGGAAAAGGTGACAATTCATTTCCTTTTTATGTTTTCATATAATTTCTTAAATTTTTTTACCTTGTCTTGCTCTGCAAATGATGCATCTGCAGTGTCTTATTGCTGTTGATAGGTAAATGATCCTAGATAAGTGTGAATTATCAGTCTATATACTTTTATACATGAATTCATGGAGGGGATTAGTTCTTGCACAGAAACCTATTGCTTGCATAGAGAGGTGGTTTAGTTAAATCTGACCACAAGTTTTATTGCTCTATTTGAATAACTATCCCTATCCAGCCTGCAGAGCAAAGCAGCATCAGTTACTGCTGGACATCTAAACGATACAAACCTGTTTTAGAGAAGCAAATTCCCAAACTCTCACAATGTTTGTTACTTGCACTGTGTGTCCCCTCACTCAGTAGACTGTGAGCTGAAAATACCCCAGCTGAGAATTCTATCTGCCTTGTCATATATCTTCTTAGGAGCAGTGACAATTGTGTCCTTGAAATCCTCTGGCAGATTACAGTGTTAAGCCTCATCTCCCCTTTTTTGAGTGGTCTAAACACGAGGTTACTGGGTTTGGGGAAGGAGAAATGTCTGTCATACCTAACCTCAACATGCAGGAACGCAGAAGCATGTGGTACCTATATCTTTTTGTGCATCTAGTCTATCAGTCATTCACAGCATAGTAATACTGCTAAGATCTTTTTCCACACCAGGACAGTAAAACCAGAAGTTTACACTTGTTTTAGCCTGAAAGCAAATATGTCAATTGCTCTAGCATTTTATGTCTACAAAAAAAAAAGATAGCTAAATAAGCTGACTAATATTTTCTGACAATGGCATGGTGGCTTGGTTGGATGACTCACTGTGCCGTCACTGTCTGAAGATTCCTTTGCACTAAAATTAGATCACACATTTCATGATCTACCCTGGGAGTAAAGATTAGAATCCACTCATTTGAACTTTTTAATCTGTCGTGTTTGTGTGCATCATCAGAGTCTTTGTTAGAGAGCTGTTGTTTGCAGATGGTTGCACTTGCAGAGCAGAAAGAGCAAGACCTGAAGATAATGATATCTAATTTCCCAGCCACTCTGTAAACCTCGATTTAGCATTTCAGCAGAACAGATTTGTACCAACTAAAGCCAAATAAACAATATTCCCAGATTAACAGCATAAAAATAAGTGCTGTGGTTCTGTTTACTTTTTTTAGAGTGAAAGTTCTTATGATGATGATAAATTTTTATGTCTGAAGCACCAGCTTTGCTGTTGCTCTTCCTGATTTCAGTCTCTGTAAACTCACCATAACACTGACCTGAACATCAGACTTTACACTGCACATGTACTTATATTTTCTTAAGTGATATGGGGACAGACATTTCCTATTAACAATACAGAAAATACTAAGAAATTTCCATATGATGTATCTTCAATAACTCCTGAGCAGCATAAAAGAAAGAATATTCAACAATACTTTAATGAACTATAGTGGAAGAAAATCTGAATAGAGATGGACATGGATGGACTTATCATAACTCTGGACTTAGCTACTCAAATTTAGCCTCTTGGTACAGCTTTATTTCTGTTGAATGGATTCTTAAAATGCATAGTCATTCTTTGTTGAAATCCTGAAAACATAGACTAAAGTTACAGATGTGTGTTATAATGAACTAATGCATAAAAAGCTCTTCATGTTAAGCAAATAACTTGTTTAAAAAACACTTCAGCAGAAAGCTGTGTAATATTGATAGGCAACATTAGGAACATCTAGCTGCCAATAGAGCAGCATTCACCAGCAGTAACTAAATATAGTAAAGTAAAGGTCTCTGAAAATAATTATTAGTGCAGCAAAGCAAAATATCAACTAAGTTTAAGACAACAATTGCAGTAATTTGCAGTTTCTAAACTGTTTCACTGACCCCAGTTGAGCTACTTGATATTTACCAGGCTGAGTAAATCACAAATGCAAACATTTTCTGAAGTGGCCTGGGATTGCGGCTGTGCTAACTGATGACTATCATACTTCCTTATTATTGTTTTTAGAGATGCTACTGGGAGTACATATCTGGCAGTGAAATAAGCACCTTCAGAAACCAGCTTCATGAAGGCATCATGGTCATGAACAGACTTGTAAACTATCAATCCTACAGTATTTGACCACATCAAATTGCTGTTTTTTAATGTTTTTACATGAGTGCTCCTTAAATACCAGAACCTAATTAAAATTTACTGGGTTCTATATAACACTAATTAATTAATAATTTATTTTAATGTACCTCTGAAATTAATACAAACTATGGCAATACATACAAATTAAATAGCCTGCCTTTTTGAAGCTGCTTTGGTTTATATCTCTTCTTCATGTTTATTTACATGTCATCTTCATGCACTAATCATCTTGTTTTGTAAAAGAGTAGTAAACCTAACAGAGACTGCACATTTGTTTTTTGACGAAACAGATTAAGATGGCTCATTTTTTGTCTCTTAATCTCCTACACACTAAAGAATTCAATTTCTCAGCTATAATTAATTTTCTGCCAGAGTGTAATTCATATCGGTGCATCCCAGCATTTGCTCTGTAAATATATATATATATTACACTAGTCTGTCAGGAAGTCGGCAGAGGCAAGCCAGCTGAGAATTAGGATCAACATACTATTTCTGGTCAATTTGTTCTAGCAGCAAAATATTTGATAAACATAAAGTTACATTGTAATTTCATTTGTTTGCTTTTTTTTCTCCCTGTACATTCTCCCTTCCAGGACACAGCCTCAGATGTTTTTCAACAACTTAGTTTTACTTGGATTGCTTTCTTAATTTGGAGAATAAGAATAAGCAGCAATGTAATAGAAATCTGATCCTTTTATGCAGGGCTACCCAAACCAGAGTCTTCTAATATTTCTAACCAACTTTCTATTAAACCAAGATTTTTTAACGAATTATTAAACTACACAATTTTGCTCAGGAAGGAGTTCAAAGAATACCAGTATTACAACCTGCTAATTTCACACCATTTTGATTGTATAACATATTTATGCCAAGGCATCTTACAAAAAAAGCAATTTTAAAGTGTGACTTCCCTGATGAAACAGACTTTGGCCATTGGAATTCTGCTTGAGATTTGCTGGAAGATTGTTGACAGGTCTTCAGCTCATAAACATTGCTAGAATTTCTCATTCTGATGGTTAATCTTCTTGCTGCACAAGCAAACATGATAATTAACCAATAATGCAAACAGACCAACATTGTTTTTCCAAGATATTATTAGAAGACTTTTTAAGAGATCAGAATAGCACAAACTGTTATTGAACACTCACTGTAATATTAGCTAATTGTTAAACATTCTCATATTAGCTAATATTTCCTGTATTTCAGAAAGCTTTTGACTATTGCTGAACAGTTGTTCTTTGTGTGAACAATGCAGGTGGATCATCTTCAAAAAAACACTTTATCAATATAAAACTGAGTGTTTTATATTGATAATCACAGTTTACAGTGTGTAACTTCTATTTCAAATTTTTTCCTTAAACCACTTCATGTTTTCATGTTGAAACCTAGATCTTCACTAAGATTTGGAAATATTATGCACATATTTTGTGATATTTGCATCTATTCTAGCTCCTTTTTCTTTTCTCTTTTCAATTTCTAACCAAGAGGAATGCCATAGCTATTAAGAAGGCAGTAACTCTGGAGTCACAGCTGACACAGAGAATAGTTGCTAAAGTTGGATCTTCTGATACTTAATTTAATTCAGTAATTCACTCTGAAGAAGTCAGCTGTCCAAAGCAACTATAATTGTGGCCAAAAGAAATGTGGAATACTAAGAACCTGTATTTTCTAAATATTCCTTTTAGTTAAAAAAGTTTCCTATTCTCTTTTTGCAGAAGCCCACTGCCACTCCTTCTATTCTCAGAAGAATGGTTAGTAATATTAAAAGAGCTCTCTGGTATTTTTCAAATATGCTGAGATTAGTTGATCTGTTGTATTTTATTTTGAATGAGAGCATTCAAAACTCTGACATACACCCTTCTAATTACAACTGTGTTGCAGACATTGGGATAGAGACTTCCACATACAGGCAACAGATAAGGAATTATGCATGAAGACAGATGATGCTTTTGTCCGATTATGTTGCAGACTTCTCAGTCTTACTATTTAGCTATGAAAGCACTAAGTTTATGTCTACACCATACACTATTATTAGACTAAGACTATGCTATACAGCACTTGGTAGTGGTTATATTGGTTTCTAAATGTTGTCACCATTACAGCAATTCTGTACCAAACCAACACTAGCAAGACAAAGGATGCTTGACTAATCTTATTTCCTTTCATGATGAGGTAACCTGCTTGGTGGATGAGGGGAAGGCTGTGGACGTTGTCTACCTGGACTTTAGTAAGGCCTTTGACACTGTCTCCCACAGCATCCTCCTGGAGAAGCTGCCTGGGCATGGCTTGGACAGGCACACGGTTTGCTGGGTCCAGTCCTGTTTAACATCTTTATCA
>NW_010180299.1:0-12968 GCF_000695765.1 Mesitornis unicolor | reverse complement strand
CGCAAGAGATAAACAATTTTTCATGGTGCCTTGTTGAGAATTCATACCGTATGATTATTTTTCACTTTTAAATTTTATCAAACATAGTTCAGTGTGAGATGGTCTAAGAGCACAGGTATCATACATACACTTTGAAAACTTCGTAGAGTTAGTTTTTAAACAGTCTTATCCATGCTACATTCAATCTCTTTTTTTCTTTAATTCTTATTTTCAATAGGAGATCAAGCCATACTGTGAAGCTCAAGAGTTCTTAGTGTCCTCATATACAGATGACAGCAGCATGAAACCACACTTTCACATTCTCAGTCTCACTCATTTGCACTCCACAGCTCAGAAAACTCAAGTGTAGCATCAGATTGACTGAATCTCAGTATTCTGTGGCTCTCTCTCAGAAAATGCTTCCAAGTCTTTGGCATATGCATCAGTAACACTGCAACAAAAGGGAAAAAATACTGACCGGTTCTAGAGGACTTTGGAGCTGGTCCTTTGTCAATATGCAGTGGAAAAAAAATTCACTCAATGTGGTGTCAGTTATCTCGCATGACGAAGATAAGATGTACACAACCAGTATAAAAGTGAACCCGGTCTAAATACACAAGCTATCATTCCTGTAAAACTTGGAGATGGTAAAAACAACAAAACAGTGAAAATATGAGAAGGTCCCATGCCTCAAGTCCCTTAACACAAGCACTTAAGTGATTATCAAAGTACAGAATGCTAAGAACTAGGTATTATCTTATTTGCCCAAGGAAGGACTGTCTGAAGCATTTTCTTGAGAAGTCTACTCATAGGTATGGTGGTTTAAAATACCAACATGAAGCCCATGCTGAGATGTAGTGGTATTTAATGTACAAGCTGGAGAATATGTATGGCTGTAAAACTTTCAAGGTGGTTGTATGTCAGCCATTTCCTACTAATGATGCTTGGGCTGAAGCTTGCTGAAACCCATTTGGTCTGAACACTCGCACATCTGTTAAGGCCTTTTCAGAAATCATCTTACAGTATGAAAAGCAGAGTGCTCACACTTGTAAACAGCTTAAGTAATAACTGCATCTATGATGGAAACGAAAAAGGCAGAAAGAAGGTGGCACAATGCACAGAAATGCACAGACTTTCAAGCAAGATGCTACCCTTACTGATGTTTACGTTATTCAACAGGAGCTTGCACATACAGGCACTCAAAGGATGAATGCCTAAGTACATATCCATATAAATAAAGAACGTAATATACCATGCCAGTAATCAACACCAAAGTTTGAGTCTTAGTGCTTCTATTGTTCTTTAGTACTTCATTTTCCCTTTCATTTGGGCTTTTCATGAAATTTGTAAACCAACTCAGCAATTAACATTGAATTATAACTTTGTCTTGCTAAATGTTAGAAGATGTACATGACATTCATCTGACTCAGAACTGAACATCTAAGCTCAGTCATCACTTGCTCAGAAATTCTTAAAGCAGGAGCCTGGGCTGAATATTCAAACGTGAGCAGAACAAACATCTGATTTTGTTGATGCTAAAGACTGTTGTTGCTGCTATTTCATAAAATAAATGCTTTGAGTTTCCTGCTTCTTGTCTCCAGCAGTATGTTCTGAAGCATGCCTGAAGTGGGTGTTTGTCCTTCAGCTTGGGGAGGAGGAGTCCAGTGATAATGCTTATCCGATCCCAGTTACAACATCCACTCTTTCATCACAATGAGCAGCTTTCCTTTATTTCACTTTTACAGAACTTTCCCGTTTTATAGCATAAGACCTATGATCTTAATGAGCAATAACAATCTGTCTCCAGGCAGCATTTCTATGCACATCTTGACTCTACATTGAACGACCACCAATAAAAACACACAAATGCATGGCACTCGCAATCCAGCTGCACCTGTTAGATACATTAAATGATGCTAATGCAAGAAAATGTTGCTTTTTCTGTGTACTTGAAAAATAACTTAATATGGTGGCAGAGCATGGATCATTCATCAAACCTTCACAAGAAGAAAGGTAAAAGCTAATCACTGAAAGCAAAAGTGCTGATGGACTGCAAAACCCCAAGCAGGCTATGACTCAGCTTTCTCAAGAAACGAGAGAGTTAAGCATGTGGACTGGATTTCACCGTGTTTCATTACTACCCATCAGGTATGAAGAATCACTGTGAAATCCAATAACCTTGCAGTAACAGAGCACGAGAAACGTACAACCTCAAGATTACACTC
This sequence comes from Mesitornis unicolor, assembly GCF_000695765.1. Lineage (NCBI taxonomy): Eukaryota > Metazoa > Chordata > Aves > Mesitornithiformes > Mesitornithidae > Mesitornis > Mesitornis unicolor. The sequence continues at coordinate 10,764 of NW_010180299.1, read as the reverse complement.
CACAGAAGATGGCAGTCATATTTAGCGTGGGGAAATTTCTGTTTTTTCTCCTCCAATTATTAATTTGATGTTAGCTTCAATACATGAGAACCTCACCAAGCAATACAATCTATAAACAAACAATTTAAGCCAAAAAAATTTAAGGCAGTGATGAAATTACTGCTTTTCCTTGACTGAAGACAGCTTTTTAAGAAGCTCTGGCATTACAAAGCACAGTTTGTGTCACATACACAAATCTCATACCAAGTGCCTTAGAAACTGTCCACAGGCATCATGGTTTTATGAGCTGCTATTTGCAGCCAAGTAATTGTCCGCTTCCCCAGCTCTTCAGCCTTTATTCACAACTACTGACTCTCACAGGCAAGCTTGGGCACTTGGGAATTTAGAATATTTTTTAAAAATATTTCAAGTTGCCCCCTCTGACCTCGGTGCAAAGCAGGGCTTGCCTGGCCACGCTGCAGGAGCACATACTCAGACTGTGCAGTCATCAGCGGTCAGGTTTCGTTGCCCAGGTCAGAGCAGCTCTTCCACGCAGCCTCCACCGGCCACATTGGCACAGCACTGACGCAGAGCATGCGTGCACGGGCTTTAGCAGACTGGCCCAGCACCCCTCCAGAGGCTTCCCCATCCCTCTGGCCCTGCATTCTCACACCGTGCCAGTGGCTGGCACCGATACTTGCTCAACGTGCCCACAGTGACCCAGTTCAGGGAGCTCAGTCTGTAATCCCTTCCCAGGCTGATGTCAGGACAGTGCCAGCGCCAGCATGGGAGAGAGACACAGAAGGAAAATGCAGCTCAGCGCGTGAGGAACAGCATCGTCCCATTCACTGGCCCGATCATCAGGCTGGTTTAGCCACTCTGTCTAAACACTGGGCAGGCCAGCAGGCAGGTAGGGCAGTGCTGACCAGAAACTAATGCAGACTTCGGAGGGATAGTAATGCAAAGCTTTCCTTTTAAGGGGACAAAAGGGGCAGCACAACTGGACCTGCTTTATAAGATAGAATCTGAAATGGTTTGTTCTCTGGTTAATGTTATAACTAGCAACAAAAGCAGGGAAAGCGATCCTTCTTTTAAACAGAAATGTGAAGTAATTACTATCAGGCGGCCTTTTCAAATAGCAGCAATGAGAAAAGTAGACATAAGGAACTAAGCTGTTTCCTGATGTGCGTTGTTTTCCCAGGGAATCAACAGCAATTCTGTGCAGATGGCTCTGCTCATGGAGATAAGAAAATACTGCCAGACAGTTAAGATACCAAAAAAGTCCTAACTCCCATACCAAAATGTTTGAAGTCTATGCTTGCAGAACAAAACTCACACCAAACACACACAAAAAAAATCAACCAAACAAAATCCCGCAAAAGATAAAGAAAGTAGGACACAAAGTGAAACATCAATCTCTGGCATTACATCTGCATCATCTTCATTCAAGGTTAACAGGAAACAAGTGTCCCAATAGAAGAACTGGGAGACAGCAAGAAGAAAGGTATCAAAAGAAAGTTAAAATTTATTACCATCCAAAAGTCTTACAGTTGTGGGTTTTTTTTCCCTTAGGAAATAATAAGCTGCCAGTTTTGTTGATGAAGCTATTGAAGTGCTGGCTTCTTGGCTGCAGAATTGTAAGACCCAAGTAAAATACCCAATAATTTTACTTTCCTCTGAGGATAAAGGGGAAAAACCTCATACCTCAATCTCATTAAACTTGGCAGAATAATGCAGTTGTAAATGATGCTAGAACACAGTATTATAAATTAACATAAAAGTTAGCTTCACCTAGTTATGCCTACGTAATTAAGCAAAGTAAGCACAGTGCCAAATAACACATCACACAGATTACATATAATTGTACAGTTTAAGCACTGGCTTTCTTAGTCTCATTTATCAATACAGGGTTACAAAGGACCATCTCAGCAATGATGTCCAATCCTCTTAAGCTTCAGACAAGCCTTCAACAGCCAATGAGACAAAAAAGTTCAGAAAACTGAGAAAGAAGAGATGAGATGAGATGAAAGGCCCTACACCACTTCTCCATAATCACAAGACGATTAAAAGTCACCAAAGAGTCCAGAATGTGAACACCCTTTCTCTGTACCACAAGAGAAACAACACCACAGTTTCAATAGACTAAGCGACCTGGGGAAAATGTCCCACTGCTATCAGTTCCCGTGACCCATGAGCAGGTGCTCTAAGCGAACACTTCTACAGGTACACTCATCCAGTGTTTCAAATTTTAGGATGACTACTTACTGATACTTGAGAGAAAACCAAGGGGTAAGACCCCAGAACCCAAATTACATAGCAGACAGGAAGAAGAGCTCCTCAATTAACTTGTGAAAGCTTAGAAGCACAGTATTAATTGCTCACAAATAAAGACACAGTAGAAATCAACTATTTCTAGTACACCAGACCAGTTACAGGCTAACTTACCATCTTGTTTAAGCAAGAAGTGCACAGACAGAACACTGTTGCCCAAAGCAAATTTTCTCATTTCCAAAGGCTCATTCCTCTGCATAAGTGAGTAGAAAATTCAACTAAACCATACCTTTCAATCACGTCATATGCACAGTTATAATTTGCACTGACTGTAAACTCTTCCAAGTTCTGGATAGGTCTCCTTACTTTTGTGACTACCCAGCAAGGTATTTTTCTTTTGGTTAGGTACAGGCCAGATCACCTAAGCCTCCTAACAGACTCGTGCCTGCAGGCAGACGATGCTGGGGGAGACTTGCCCTAGGGACAAGCGATCCACCACTGCGCTGCACAGGGCCCTGCTGCTGGTGGTACGAGCAGCTGCACCATGGTGCTTCCTCCTCACAGCATTGCCTCATGAAGCAGAAGCTGGCTCTCACATTTGCGTGTGTAATCATGAGGGAATAAGGGGAAGGAAAGAAACCATCAAAACCAACAGTGTAAGAATGCAGACCAGCATGTGGATTACTCAGTGTGATGTTTTACACCAGTCCTAAACCATGTGAATGATTCTGGATTTGGGTGAAAAGCACCTATTACAAGACATTCTTCCCAACACCAACGTCTGCCAGAACCACAAAAACCCAACAACCTTCAACACACTAAAAAATGTAACACCTTTCATACAAAAGAACATCACCTTCCAAGGCTAAAATATGCCTGGAAACTCAAAGAGAGAGTTAAAACTGATCTAAGACATCTACAATGACTGAATCCTTGCCAGCATCCTCCTTCTCCAGGACAGTATCATGCAGTCCTTTCCTTTAATTTTACAGGCTCAATCTTGATACAATTTAGGTTTCTTGCTCACATTGGCTTCATTTCAAAGACAAGTCCCAAAGTTCAGTCTCCTGGAGGCAAATAGCCTTTTGATTTCCAGCCTGCAGATTCACCTGTGAACACTGTAGATGTAAATCTAGTTTTTTTGTTTCCCCAAGCATTTTTGTTCTTCCAAAAAATCGTACCACTCCAAGCTTTGTGGTGCAAGGCTAAACATATGAAATGCTTAAGTCTCCCCTCCTAAGAGGCTTCTTCCCACACCACTTTAGCATCTCACTTTAGAACAGAACAGCAGCAATCTCTTTGAAATGGAGGGACAAAAGCTTTAAGTACCATTTAAAGGAGTACACAGCAAGGTACTGCACAAGGATGTGGGGAAATACCTGTCCCTACAATTCATCTCTACATTAGCCTGTTCTGTAACTGCACCAAAACCAACAGGAATGTCACTCAACAACTGAACAAAACAGAAGCTCCACTCTTTCTCTACCACCCCGTAGGAGATCAGATCTCAGACTTCAACATTACCTATACTAGACTACTTGGCACAGGCACTGTTCCACTAAATTTCACAACATTTATGTTACCACAAAATTTACTGGATAACAAAGACATGCACAGTTTAGGCTTGAAGATCTTTAGGCTTTGTCCACACTTCTCTCTGTTTCTTCACACTTCTAGCTCAGCCATGACCTAGTGACGATTTGGTAAGATTTACTACACTGCATAGTAAGTTGATGAACACCTTTCAAGTTTATGGGATAATTCCCGCTTGTGTCACCTATCTTCCTGTAATGGGGTCAAAATACAGTTTGAGAAACAAGAGCCTTATTTGAGACAGAGCTCTTATGCAACCCACTAACATCTAAGAAACAGAAACTACTGAGCCACTGCTTTAACTGGCACCTTGTCTTTGGAATATGAAATTGTACCAACAAGTTGCACAGGCTTGCTATGTCAGTTAAAAAGAGAAGGACACCTGGCCATTAAGCCTAGCTGTAGCTCTCACAACAAACATGCAATTTCCTCTAAAAACTGATACACTTTTGAATACCTCTGAACAACAGCAACAATCATTCATCAAGGTTACTCCAGAACCACTGCAACATCTGTTGTTCTCCTAATTTCCAGCTTAACTTCCTTGTTGTCGGTTTAAGTTCTTCTGTCTTTGTAGTAAAGTGACTATCTCTGTTCCTCCTACACACTCAACTTGAGGTAGATTTATGGAGGCAATCACAACTTCATGCAGGCTGAGTGTGCACTGCTGCCATAAATTAGATGTAAGGTGTGTTTTTTTTCCCCTTTGACAGCACCACTGCCTCAAAAAAACCTTCCAAACACACAGAAACACAGCAGAGGAAAGTGATACTCCTCCTTTCAGCCATCGACAGCATAGACTGAGCTTGGCACACCTCGCTCATGAAAACGCAGCCTCAGCCTCCCTTTCCCTAAGCTAGCGAGCCAGTTTCTGTTCGGTGCATACAGCTCCAGCAAAGGAAGTGACATACTCAAACATCTGTAAAGGGAGATCAATGAAGAGGGGAAAGAAAAAGAAACACCAAAAAATCCCTAAAAACACAAAAAAGCAAAGCCTGCATGAAAGCTTCAGCACACCCTTAACATACCAGCTCCAGTACCGATTGTGCCTCATCGAGCCTAGCTAGAAGAGAAATCAAAGACAAGCATTTTTTATCTGCATCCCGATGAGTTTAGATTTACAAAGATTTGTGCACTTAAACTGAAGGCACAGAATAATCAGCAAGCTCTAGTTTTAATCACACTTGGTTTTAAAAGACCTCCAAAGCAGGCATTGTTCTCCCTCAGAGAGAGAAACAAACTAAACAGGACCAAGCAGTTATACCCCAAAAGCATCTGCACCTCTGGTGCTTCTCATGACACAAACCTCTCAGCACATTATGTAAGGCAGTAATAGTCACCAGCAGCATTGTGTGGTGACAGCCTCTTGCAGCCTGCACAATCAGCAGGTCTCAGGTTGTTATGTGCTTGTGAAAAGGAGGCATTTTGAGGCATAGCTGGGAGGTAAAGTGACTGAGACACAGAAGAGTAATTCCTCCCCCACACATTCCAGGTAAGAGACCTTCTTTTTCAGTACCCACACAACTGACAGGTCCAGGACTTGCAGACAAGAGTGGAGTAACCACCTTCTCCTCTGAGAGCTGACAAGACTGACAGAAAATTTACAGAGTTTACAAACAGCACAGAAAGGGTTCTTCGCTGTAATCTGAATTTCACCATTTTCAACTCTTAAAAAAAAAACCCAACAAAACACACAAAGACACCAACTAACCAACCAGGCTTCCTGCTCAAGCAGCAACTTCATGGACAACGTTTTCAGGGTTCCTTCCCAGGTCCCTGTCTGTGAAAAACTCATACACTCATACACAGTCCACTCAGTTTACTGTAATTTATTATCATATTCTACTGGAATTTGCATACATACAGTCATAGAAGCAGGGAATTCCACATTTGCATTATTTATTGTTCTGCCTTTTCAAGTAACACAGAAAATGGTACCACAGAGGTTTGTGTCTTCTGCATCTTCAGTACTTAACCATTTTACCACTGTACAAAAAGGAGGGTTACCACATACCTTTTAATGCAGCAGTGGAGATGAGGTCACAGGAAGAAAATCCAGCAAAACAAAAATTAGAAATTTCAGTGTATCACAGTTAACAATTTTATACCTCACATGCAATACTTTTAGCCCTACCAGACCATCTTTCACATTGCTTCTTCCCCCGCATATGACTTTCTAACCTGATAATTCATAGGAAAAAATGTTACACTACAATAGTATTAAAGACGGTTGGCATGGGTTTTAACTACGAGCATTTTAGAAGGAAGTATCCCCACATAGGAATTTCACATCCTATACATCTCACAACAGAGCTTGACAACATTCACACAGTTTTAATGCACTGGCTACTTAGCAAGATCAGTTTAGGTTGTCAAGCCTGAAAAGCATCATGAAGGTCAAACTCTAGTTGCCATCCAAGTATTTTTTGCTCAGTGGGCTCACTTTCCTCCGAAAACAGGATTGTAGTATAGTTACAGTTATGGTGTGTGGATAGACGACAGCCAGCCTTCGCAGTTCTAAAAAGCAGTCTTTCTGAAAACTGATATGTCAATAACCAAAAATATATATATGTATGTTCTGCCTACATACTCCCTGCTTACTACAGAAATCAGTTTCCAGCGTGGGGGGGGGGGGGGACGACGAAAATACTCTTTTCACTCAACACTCAAAGGTAAAAGAACATTTTTCAGATTGTAAATATCCATTTGAACAACTCCTTGTTCTCTCTTATTGGCATCTTCAGCATGTTATGCTATGCATTTTTCTCTCAACTAATACAGTGATGAGACACTCTAGAGAGCAGGGCTAACTTCCTGATTTTCTACTGTTAGCACTTCTGCTTTGTGAGGTACCAAGCAGAAACCAACTGGTTTCCAGAACTGCTGAGATTCATCATAGTTTTAATTCAGCAAAAAGTTGCCAGTGTTTCTCTAGCGATTCCAACGGGTCCGAACAAGCTTTAAGTGTAAAATTATTAGATACCTCTTCCTACTTTTCAAATCAACAAGAATATAAAATTGCAAGCCACAGTGCAATGTAAATACCTTTCTTCAATTCCAAAACTTTATTTCAACAATCTGCATCTCTTTTAGGAAGCATATGAATGTTTAAAGAAAAAAAAAAAAAGGGGTAGGAGGATAGAGGGTGAAGGAGGAGCGAGCCATTTATAAGACCAGGAACTAAATCCCTTCAATTCACATAAACAGATACAGTATGTACCTAGACCATAGCTTTGTTTGGGTTCCTCTCCCTATAATTATTCAAGCAACACCATGTTTCTCACAGTACTGTAGCAATTCCCAAGTGAGGCCAGACACAGGAGGGTAAAAAAATATTTTGATTAGTTTCTGACTTCAAGGGCTATACTTTGCATGCTCACCGTGGTGAGGTTTTTGACAGTCGTGAAGTTGAATTCCTGTCTTTTGGGCAGACTGAAATAAAAAGCACTGCATCAGGACATTTAAAATGCACAGTCACACTGCCTGCAATCGCAGGCAGAATTAAAATGTCCAAAATAGCTTTAGTAAATCTGTTGCTCTTTCTGGACAACCTGTACCACCCCTTGAAATGTCACGGCTAGATGATTACTTAACACATCTGTAGGTAGCCTACATCTGAACCGTGAGAGCAGTATGAATCACTTCAAATTTGTCCAACAGAAGAAAAGCGTATGCAGTGCAACATACACAATGACCAAGAGCACATTCTTCTCATATGTTTCATGCTGAAGACAACATTGGATCCACAAGTTTCACAGGACTGTTTTGGCACAAAAGCTTAACACAAACCAACTTCAACAGCCATGAACATTTCAGAAGAAATCACAGGCAAGACAAATAAGGGTGATACTCTCAGTATTCACAGTCCCAAGTTCTGTTTTTTCTTTTTCTCTCTGGGCATAAATCAAACCATGCCAAAGAATGGAATAAAACTCAAACATATTGGTAAAAGGACGAGGACTATCTATTACTTTTTCTGCTAAGGCACTGTGAAATACCAGAAAACTAGAAAGTCCATTTTTTTCAGCCAAGGCACACTATTATCCCTTCTCCTTGTTTCCAACAACTCTAAGTTCTATGTTAAGCAACATTTAAACTTCCTTTATTAGTTTCAACCAAAAATTTCATTGACATAACTCATTTACTTTCTTCAAGACACCCTTCATAGATCACTTTCTTATTCAAATGATTTTTTATTCTGGTTACTGTCAGAAGTATTATAAGATAATAAAGACTGCTAAATAATTTACAAGGGAAAATAGTGAAGATTATTAAACCTTCTAAGTATTCGCATTTTCACTGAGCTTTCTCAGAAGGCAGGCTGGCCTAGGAACTTAAACTTAAGGATCCATTCCTTCAATACATCTCTGCCAATAAAAATTCATCTGTTCATTTATTCACCTTGTTTTCTGCATGACTACAGCTAAGTAAGAGGAAATAAAAGAATTCTTCCTTAAGAAGGGGAAAAATAGGTTGATTCTGCAAAATGGAACCTTTCATCATTGCTCAAGTACTAATTCAGGATTCAGGTTCCCAAATGAACACAAGGAATTTTAAAGTCAAAGGTGTTTCTAACATTCACTGCTTTCCGAGTTTTGAGCCTCAGGGTTGACATTTGCAACTACATTTGTATGTAAATGTAATGGTGAGAAACCTACCTAAAGGGTACAGGAGGAACTGAAAGTGATGGGATTGACAAGAGAGTCTTTCAACCAACCCTAGAAATTTGAGTTTAAAAAGAAGTTAAAAACATAACTAAACCAAACAATACAACTAACCTGAGATTTGCTTACTCTTATGTATGGCAACACTTCGCAGTGGAATAATCCCAGTTTCTCCACGTGATGCTGAAGTGAAAGCTTTGGCGCTTTCAAATAACTGCATTCCATTTTTAAACCAAAGCCCTGTCAAACATTTAAAAATGTTTTACCATCCACTGGTATTTTCTCACAAAACTAGAAAAAATTGATGAGGTTCTTAATTTTCTTTACTTTTTTTCAAGTAAGAACCAGAGCAGAGTTTAATATTCTTTTAAATCCTTAAAACATAACAGGTTTAGAATGCATGTCAAGCTTATATAGCATTAAGATGAGTAAAAACAACCTCAGTACTGTAATATCCTGTCTGCAGATGATCACGTTAATATACCAGGTTTTTACTGAACTCCACTAGCTAATATTCTGCCAACCTGAAAAACTCCTTTTTATTGTTGTTGGTTTTGGGTTTTTGGAGTTTTGGAGGTTTTTTTACTATATAACATTATTTAGTGATTGCATTTCCCAATACTGTAAAAATGAAACACTTGGTCTTCACTGCTGTGTTCTGCAGCAAATCATGAAACTTCCAAAGCATGTTTGTTTGGAAAAATACCCATATATTTAAACATTTCTTATGTAACTGACCTAAGAGCAATTGTTCTATCTCATAAATACGTATATGGGACCAAAGATTGCATTGACACTTCTTCTCTTTAAAATAAATTTGAGAGGTTACATGAATCTTAACACTTTCTAAACTAGCATACTGACATTGTCTTTTCCCTGAAGAACTTTAAGAAAACACAACAGATACCTAGATCTGTGTCTTTATTTTCTTCTATAAAGTAAATAATGTATCATTACCTGTAAGCACAAGCATAGTTTTATTTTTTAGTTTAGAAACTTAAACCTGACTTTCAGAACACTGCATTCTTGCCAAAAAGAATGGAAAACAAATCAAACAATTTTATGTATCCAAACAAAATATTTAGACCACACAACTGAAACTTATGGTTTAGCATCATAACGTGTCTTTCTAACAAGATATCCACTAAGTTAGTATGACTTAGCTGTCCAACATAATCCATCATTCTAGATGTACGAAAAAGCCAACCCAGAACACTATTTGAAAAATAAAAGTACACAGTCATCATTTATCTGTGCAGGTCACAGCAACAAGCTTGTACATAAATGGGGTGAAGTTTATTTTCAATACAATCCAATGAACTTTCTGATAATGTGGGGGCTTTTTGTCTGGTCAGTTGATTTTTTTTTTCTTAAGAGCACTGTATTTCTAAGTTCCTGCCTATGCCAAGTACTTTGTTTGCTACATTTTCTATTACTGGACCCTTCACTATACACACAAGACATGGGATTATCTGCCCTACGTACACTGCCCTGTGGTAATTAAACACGGATCCTAAGCTTTGAAATTGCCAAAATGAACATTAAAAAGGATTATCCCGTACTGGTATGCTAAAATGCTATCCCTTAAAGAAGGGAGAAGGAAGATGAAAAGGACTTGTACGTAACACAATTCAGCTTTAGTTAAGTTAAACAGCTTTAAAACACGGAGAGCACTAAAAAACCAAGGTGTGACTAACAGACTGAGCTCGGAGAAAACCATTACAGACCATTCAAGAATCAAGGTTTAAGCAGGCAGTGCTTCGGCTGCAGCGACCAGCTACACATCCCCGGATCCGACTAACAGCTCCAGCAGTGATGCCTAGGAACTGATCATCACTGCAGCACTATTGATGAAAAATACAGACTTTCTCTCAGTTCTTTCATCGTGTTACTAAAGCAAAATCAACACGCCAGACATAGGGAGTTCTTCGCTGCCCACACAATGCAAACTTCTCCCCTGTAAACGCACCGCGTTTCTAGCCACCCGCCTGGCTAAGCCTCACGGGGTCACCGCCGACCCTCCGGCGCCACGGCACCCAGAGGGACACGTCGCGGAGACATCACCAGTGAGGAACTGCCCAAGTCCAAAATCCCATGACTCGTACTTTAAAAAACAACCAAAAAAACCGAAAATCCGCCGTAGCTTTAAATCCCTTCCCGTCTTCGGGCACCTCAGAGGCGGTGGAAAGGCAAAGCGGGGGCACTTCAAGCGGCAGGAGCTGCGTTTGCTCTCGCCTCTCAGTAACACTCCCCACTT
>NW_010180298.1:0-2146 GCF_000695765.1 Mesitornis unicolor | reverse complement strand
CTAACGTTCTGTGATTCTGTGATTCTTTCATTCCTTCCTCCAAGAATAGGGAGAATTGTCTCTAACAGACATGACACTAGCAATACAAATAACTTTTTCAAGAACGCATGCGCTATTTAAAGAAAAGTGCATAAAAGGAAAGTTTTAAAAATATAAAGGAAACAATTTCTTATAATTCAACAGCACGGATACTCTCTACTGGAGCACAGTCAAGCTTCAACTTCAATAGAACCCCAACCTCAAAGAAAGATTCTCCCATGACACATCTGAAGAAGAGACAGGACAGAGACAATGGACTTCCAGAGAACAAAGACAGCCTTTCCTGCACAAATCCCCATGGCTCACAGGATCTATGCTACAGGGCTAGCTATGCCTGCCAGAAGAAATACCACTGAATTCAATTAAAAAGACCTAACAAGACCTAATTTTTCTGATGTTTTCTACCAAAAAAAAAATCACATGTAAGAAAACTAAACAGCTAATTAAAATAGCATTCAAGAAATTTTACACTAGGCTCCTACTGGGGGCATTCTAATGCCTAAATAAATTAGTAACTTACATCCAAAGAATGTTGGATATATTTTGAAATAAGCACTATGCACTTTAATGTTCTACCTCACTGTACCATGACTCCACTTAATGGTTTCTTGGAAAGTCAGATGGGAAAAAGATCTACTTGAAATTTTGGCCTGAAAAGCAACAAAGCTGAGTATATGTTGGGAGATGCAGGTTCCAATACATCCCATACCAAGAATAATAAATGCAGTGAAGGATCAGCATTCGGAATCATAGGAACTGATAACCAAAAGGAGACAATCCCCCACCTACCCGAAACACCACTTTAATAAGATACAAAATTAACAGGTTCTGAAAGACTACCTGGTCACACAGAGTTAAAAGCTAGAATTTTAAGCAGAATTTATCAAAGTCTGTTACTGCACTGCATAGATTTTTTGCAGCTGGGATTTGTGCTCTGTGCATCTTCTTTCAGACAACCATGGTAGATGCTTCTTTTTCAAACACTGAACTTAACAAAGGATTTCTCTGCTGTGTAAAATTGCATGAGTCAGTGAAAACGCCTCTAAAAACCTGTAAGAAACAACATAAAGGGTTTGGGGTTTTGGTTTTGGTGGTTTGGGTTTTTTTGCTATATAGAATAGAATAGGACATGCTGCTAAGACGCAAGATTGGGAGTCCAAACAAAATAAAGCATGTCACTCCCCACACCTGAAGTACTGTGGTTCCTGGGTTCACCAATACAGGATGGCCATCCACAAACACCTCTATTTGGTTGCTGGCTGCTGTCACAGTTGTACGCCCTGAAAAACATAGAAAAAGAAAACAAAAACTTTCAGTTACTGCTGGATGCAAAATGTCAAACCCCATGCTCCTCACCTTACAGTTACAGTACTGATACAAATCCAGTTTTATAAACAGCACAACATAGAATTACAGAGCTGCAAACGAAGTATGCGTACATGCCCCTTGATAAGTCAATTATGTATATATTAATTTTAATCACATTAACTCAGGATACTTACCACACACTTTGGAGGACTGGGCGATCCCAGCTAAGGTCCTGTGGACAGCAGGTAGTCGAAGCATGGTGCTTTGGTTAGAGAGAAAACAGCATTGAGATTTTATCAGTTCAAATGTTTGCTGACAAGTTCTAAACAGGCAGAGTAAAAACTTCTATGTCAGTTACAGAAAAGTACGTATGCACCTCTATGTGCAGGGTTATAAGAAAAGTTAACTTTCTTAAACTACAGGATATGGCTCTCTTTTTATAGCTATCTATATGTCATATATATATATATGTATGTATGTATGTATGTATGTATGTCACCTTACATTAAAATCGAAGGTTATGGCAACGAACTTTTTTTTCAAAAGCCACTGACTCTGCAAGAGCTGCCAGGAGCACGAACGAAGGCAGAGCAGGCACCGAGAACGGGTGGCAGCTCCACCGCAACCGGGTCATGTTTACAAACAAAGGCAAAGGCGCACATCGGGGCTCCGCCGCCGTCCCAGGCTCCGCGACCCCCGGGCCCTGCTCCCCCAGACACCGCGCCGGGGCCTTGTCTGACGGCGCAGCTCAGAGACGGGCCCGGCGTCCCCATCCCCGCCAGCCCGTCGCGGGCGGACC
>NW_010180297.1:0-8192 GCF_000695765.1 Mesitornis unicolor | reverse complement strand
TCGTCATAAAAGGAAATAAGATTAGTCAAGTCAGTGATGGTGGACTCATTGCTGTCCACTTCTAGCTTGGACCTTCTCCACTGTGGGACTGTCTAGGGCTTATACTGCTCCATGGAGGCTGTCCAAAGAGTAAATATTTAAAAAATAAAACTCTCAGAGAAGTGGCACGCTGGGTATAAATGCAGATCTCGGCGGGACAGTATTTGTTAGGCATACAGGAGGGTTTTGCTTACTTCCAGTATTGACTGGGAGTTGCTGACAGCTGTGAATCAGCGAGTAGATGATGGGCCAGGTAGAAGGCAGGGCAACCACATCACAGCCTGCACTTTGTTTTGACAATAGCATGATCTTTAGGTGGGATTTTTAAATTATTTTTCAAAAGCAATCCAACATTGCTGCCTTTGAAGTCAATGGGAGCTGAACCATTCGCTCCTCTAGCCGAACCTCGCCCTTCGCATTCGGCTCTCGGACCCTGCTGCCGGGTGGTTTTGGTTTCCAAAAGCTGCGACACCTTTAACATTGCCTGCCCACCCTGTCACATTGAGACGGGGAGGACTGGAGGGGTGGAGGGTGTCTACAAAAGCGAGCCCACTGTTTTAATATCATATAGTGATAGAACCATAGGATATCTCAAGTTGGAAGGGACTACAAAGGATCAATATTCCCTGGTTGACCTCTTCTTCTCCCAACAGCTGCAGAGCACCGGCCGGCTGCTGGAGGAGCAGCTGCCTGAGATGATGACGGAGCTGCTGGCGATAGCCCGCGACAAGATGCTGTGTCCCTCCGAGTCCATGCTGACACGGTCCTTGCTGCTGGAGGTCATCGAGCAGCACGCCAACAACTGGAACCCCCTGATGCCCACCATCACACAATACTACAACAAGACCATCCAAAAACTGACAGCTTGAGCAGCAGGGCGAGGTGGGGTGGGAAGGGACCAGGAGAAGACATGCACCTTGTCGGAATCTGGCAAGAGCTTTTCCAATTTAAACCCTTCAGCAGACCAAACTCCAGCATGCTCAAGAATACATTTGTGGGGTGCGGAGGGAGAAGCATGTTTCTTTTTTAGCCATGTTGCCAAGAGCCACCCCTCTTCCCCACCATGGTTTTGTTTTAGGGCTTTCTTTTTTTTCTGAACTCATTGCTCAAGTGGCAGCAGCACATTCTGCCGGGTTATTGTTTAGCTTTTGAAAGAAGACAGAGAATTTGGGGGGAGAAAAAAAAACATAAAACAACAAATCGAAGTAGGGGCTAGTATTGATTTCATGCCATCCTCCTGCCGTGCCCTGGCCAACTGGCAGGAAACAGCAGGCAGCAGATGTCTCGGGACGACAAAGCCAGACACACACTACACCAGATGCTCATAATTGATGGCTTTTCTCAAGTGGGGCTTGTGTTAGGCTTTTCTCTCCCCCTCCTCCTCCTCTTGTCTTCAACTTTCTGCATACATACTCCCCTTCAAAAGCGGAGTGGAGGGCAGGACGACTTTTTTATTTGCACTGAGTTTTCTTTTTCTTGGGCGTTTGTATTTTCTCCTTATTTTATTGTGTCATTGCAATGGACAATTGCGGGCAGCTCAAGGTAGGGAAAGCAATTCCTTCCCCACGAGCTGATGAATGAAGACGCTGAAGCAGAAGGAGTGTTTTAAAGGAGTCAAAAAGCCACTGCAGAAGTAACGTAGCCACTGTCGTCTTGCCAGTAACCTCCTTGATGGATTGGGAAATGTGTCCTCTGAGCTGGGAGCTCTAAGAAACAGGAGATTCTGTGACTTTTGCCGTTAAAGTCGCCATTATCCCCCAGCCACTAAACTATAACCCCCTTTTTTTTGGTAATGGTTTGGTGGGTTTTTTTTCCCATTGAAGGAGTGCTTTATTGTAATTACTTTCATGGTTGTAATTATACATTTAAATCCAGGCCTGTTACAGTCAGGCCTAATAATGTACAGGGCAAGGGAGAAATGAAGGTTTGGTGTTCTTTGGAGACCGGGAAAGAGAAGACGAAATGTGAATAGCAAAAAAGAGGATAAAAAAATAGGAAACACCAAAAATAGCAGTTTTGAGCCTGGCTTCTACCTAGCTGAATTTGTGGTCCTGTGTTTCTAGGTGTGTGGTGCACAGGAGCGGCTCTGTCGGTCAAAGTGGCACCATGTCCTCAAGGGATGGGTGATGTGTTCAGAGGGGGAGAGTTTGCTTGGGGATCCCCAGATTGCTCCATGCCAGAGCATCTCAAGGGAGAGAGCAGCTGCAAGGGGATGACGGGGAGATGCCATTTGGGCCAAAAAATGCCTGGAAGGTGAAGAGGCTGCTCTGGAGGGATGGTCCATGCCATTGCATCACTGCCCAGATCATGAACAAGACTTGGTGTTCTCCTTATTTTCTTGTCTAGCGATGCTTTGACTTATTGAATAACTTCAGATGCTTATTTCAGTGATGCCCAATGGGGATGCAAGCTGCCCCATCCCATCTGCACAGTGGAAGAGGAGCCAAGGAAGACGCGATGCCAGAAGCCCATCCTGTTTTCTTCCGATTATTCAATTTGTGCTCTTTTCCTGGTGACAAGAGAATTTATGCTGCGGTGTTGGCACGCATGGACCCCAGACCAGGTAAGCTGGGTCTGAACCCAGCTCAAACCCATTTTTCCAAGCAAAATGTTGAATTTTCGATGGCTTGTAGAGAAGAGAGATTTCACCCCAACCTCTTTGGATGTGCAGGATGTACTTGGGTGCCTTATGAATGTGTTGGTCTCTCCGCTATGGGGAGGAAGTTTTGAAAAGTAGAAATTTTCAGCAGAAAATGTATTGCAGAAGGCGAGAGTTCAATGTTATTTGAATTTTTATCTGTTTTCTAATCCACACATGGAGCAGGAGAAAAGAGCTGGCAACAGGAGCTTGAATTTTCCTGTCTACATAGAAAGCAGCAAATTTGTTGCCGGATGCACTGGACTTATCTGGAAAAACTCATTTCTGCTTCAGGTATTCGAGGATGGGAGCTTCGTGCCTTGTGTTGGGTCAGCTTCGTTAGCAGCAATAGAGTCTGATTGTGTTAATGAGTGTTAATGAGCAGCTGAACTTGATTAAGGCAGCGAAGCCCATCAGTATTATAAGGCTCAGGGTTGCACCCATCGCTCTCGGCTTTCCCTGCTCCCTGATTTCTCTGGGAGCAGAGGAGAAGGGAATTGAACACCCATTGCAGCAGGGCCCAGTCTTCTGGGAGAAAACCTGAAAAACAGTTTTGTCTTGATTTTTATTTTTTTTAAGAACAGAATAGTCCTATAATGAAGACACGTCCTGACGGGTCAAGGTGCCGGGGATCCTGCTGGCAGTGATCCAGACCACTGCTCCGGTGCCTGCAGCTTCTCCCTTCCCCCAGAATTTGCTATGGGATGTAGTGAAAGAAGACAAAAAAAAAAAGAAAAACCCAGATAATTGGTGATTGTGCTTCTTAAAGTCTGAATTTTTAACCAATCAGTGCATCAGGAGGCGATCGGAGATGAAGTGAAAGCCACATGGCAGTATTTCTGCATAAGCATTCCCTACCAGTCATGGGGGTTTATTCAGTTTTCCCCTTGCGGTGCAATTCTGCATCCCCCACCAACCAGACTTGGCCCATGACTTTCCCCTCCAATGCCGGGATTTCTCCCACCGAAAAGCTTTTCTGTGAAATTCATCATTTTTTAGTGTCTTGCCATTAATCTCTGCTATTAACATACATTCATCCAGCTGTTAACTGCTTTGGTAAATCAGTTACTCCATTGATGTGTGAGAATCAAAATGTTTACCAAAAATTGAGGGTTTTTTTCCTTAAAATTACACACTGCCAATGGTGTCTTTCAGAAGACCATCAGTAGGAAGCCGGCAGGCACGTAGCATTGTTAGCCATGGCAATGGATTGGGAAAAGAAATACCATGAGGTCATTTGATGGGGAACAGCGCTGGGAAGTTTTGGGGATTCCTGGTGAGAGCACCTAGGGATATCATTGAGTATTTTCTTCTATTTTTTTTATATTTTTGGCTTTCTTTAGAAACGGTCACCAAAGAGTGTAATTCGAAAATGCGTATTTTTGAAGGTGCGAAGCCACCAGCTACGTCTCCCCGAATTAGCCAGATTCGATCTCTGCCGCTCATTAAAAATATCCATGTGGGGTTTTAATACAATTTTTACAAAATACAAAAAAATAACCTCCTCAGGCCAAATCCCTGTGGGGCCAAACCTTGAGCTGGCGTGAGGGCATGCCGATCCCCCTTCAGATGCGGAGCCAGTTTGCCAGCTCCCTGCTGGACTCCCCGACATTTAATTCACCTCCTTCCTGGTGCAATTTTTGCTACCTGATGAGTGAGTCACTCCATTTCCCCATGAGGGATTTCACCCCTGTTTGGAGGAGTCTCATGTCTATGAAGATGAAACAAAAATGGGGGGAAAAAAGGAAAAATAAGCTATTTCCTTGGTTCCTGTCTTCCCTTGAAGGAGATTAATTAGTATCTATTCTTAGCATGATTGATGGCTTTGAAGGAATACTTGTCAGAATAACTTATAATTTATTTTAATGCTTATTTTTATAACATCCTTCACTTGGAAGTCTCTCAAAATCTTAAATATTATTTCTTTTATTTCCCTGCTGTGTATTTTATGGTTTTACACTAATTTTGCTCTTCTTGGTGTTAGCTGTTAGCAAGTCCCGGTGACACTTTCAGTATTTTTTTCAGGATAAACAACACTAAGGTTTGCAAAGTCCACTGTCAATAGCCAAGGGAGCTGCGGTGTATGTATTTATTTGCATTTGAAAAATACAACATCTTCAATTTAATCATATTTGTTAAACTAAGCGCTTTAAAAAAATAAATAAAATTAAAAAAGGACAAAGATTTTTGGGAGAACAAAGACTAGATATTAATACTAGAGAAAACACAAATTCATAATTTTCAACATTTCAGAGACTGTTAAAACAAGGGACCTAATAACTCTTGGTGGCAATTCACTCTTTGTTTCTAGAACATCCAGATCCACTGTATGCTACAAAATGCATCATCTGAGTAATAAATGTTTCAAGCTTGACATCTCCTCATCTCTTTGTGGGTGCATGCTGGCGCTTGTGATGCTCAAGGATCTGGAGCCTTACCTCGGTGGGGATGTTCAGCCCATGCTCCTGGTGCTGGGTTGGTTGGGGTTCATCCTTCTCATTGCTTCTCATGGGGATTGAGGATGAAGCCCATGGGAGCAGCACGAAGGGCTTTGGAGGTCCATGGGTGGTGGTTTGGGCTGTTCTGGCTCTGCCTCCACATAGCTCCCAAAAACTCCCAAGCCTTGGTCTTACAGAAACCTCCAGGCATTTCTCCTCATCCATCAGCTCGAGTAGAGAAACAACACCACATCTCCCAGTAGTCAATGCCACCAGCACACCGGAGCCAGAAGAGCATCCTTCAAGCTCTGAGATCAATTTTTTGATATATTTAAATGTTGACCTCCAAGAGAGCTCCAATTCACCTTTCAAAAGCAAATCTGGAAGAGACCACATTGGGTAAATCAACAACAATTCCAAAAGAGGAAAAAAAACCCTGGGTTCCCAAAAACCTGTCTGGTGGTAATTACATGTGTCATCTGACAAAAAAAACTGATTTGAGGGCAAACGCCATAAAACATCCCTCTGGGGAGAGAAAGATGGTGAAGGTTGTGAAATCCCATCCGCAGGTTGTCTGATGGCGAAGGTAACTCCTGTCCCCAGGGCTGTGCTTTACAACGGGGTTCTGCTCTTCTTTTAAAGCACAAAAAATGTGGCATATTTGGGGGAAAACAAGGTTTTGGGATGATTTCCTACAGATAAATGCAGTCTTTTCAGGGTGATGAAGCACGCATGAGAGAGATTGTGCTGCAGGTGGAGACCCAAGACTTGGGTTCGGTTTTTCAGCCCAATTTACCAATTTTTTTCCCCATTTTCTCACTGTCCTGTAACTTAAATTTCCCTTTGCTCCTCCCATGTTTGCTTCTTCCCCTCCCCAGCTCCATGCTGTCACATTTGGCCATCATGGCTTCCATCCCAAGGATGTCTCCTCCTCGGGGATGATGAGTTGTCCTTGTGTCAGTCCCCATCTGTTCTCAACTTTTTGGGGACTGGGGAACCATCCCTGGTCCCCGCAGTTCCCACTTGGATCCCCAGCACCTTACACAAGGGTTTTCTCTGTTTTTTTACACTTTACACTGCTGCAAACACTTTGCGTGCTGGGTTTTCATCCCAAAAATCCCCCAATAATTGATATCATCCATGGAAATCCTGCAAGGAAGTTTCAAGGAGCCTCATGTCTCCCTGCTCCTCCTGCACCTCCATGCAATGCCCAGTTCCTCCCGCCCAAAAAAATCCAGAGGAGCCCTGAGCAAGTCCATCAGTAGTCGTCACATGGAGACCTGGCCCAGCCCTTAGTGGCCTGGGGTGGACATGGGGGTGGACAACCAGACCCATGGGATGGTGATGCACCATGGTCACCTCCAGGAGATGCTTCCATGGGGCACATGGCCTCATGCTATCCTGCGGACGTGGACAGGGAGTTTTGGGGACACCCAGGGGGGCTGGCAGAGGAGTGAGAGTCAGGGCTGGCTTCCTCCCTGCCCCGGCGCCGTGACGGAGCCTATTTTCTGGTGGGAACCATCGGGATAAAATTAGAAGGTTGAACTTTAACTATGACGAACTGAGGCCGAACTCAGCCCTGGTTTGTTTTGCTTTTTTCTAAGTTCAAAAGAGTTCATGGGGAGGGAGGCAAGGGAGGGGCACTGATTTTTTTTTTATTTTAACTTGCTTCTTCTGTGATTTTGGTGGAGTTTGACTGCTTCATCTGCTTGGAAAGGCTCTTCTCATGGTGTTTTCAGATGGAGATGGTGATGTGGTGGCTCAGATACTGCCATGGACATTTATTTCACATCAGATATTTGGGACTGAGGTAGTGTGGGGCAGACCAAGCTTTCCCAGGGTCACCCTTTTAGCTCAGCCCTGGGTCTGGCCCAATCCAGGGCGGGAAGGCAAGAGGGAAAACCAGAGTGGTTTTTGTGGGTACCACACTGTGCAAAAGGACCACGGTGCTCCCACGCTGGGGATGCTTCCAGGGCTTTTGGGCAGTTTTGCCCTGTGTCAACGAGGTGGGCATCCAGGCCACCGTTCAGCATCTCTGAGAGGTTCATATGGACCTGATGCTGCTCCTACCCCTAGTTTCCACACAACCGTCCCATAGTGGAGGTGAATTTGCCTGCCTGAACATGGTCCAATGGACAAGGGAGCCAGAGCTGTGCTTCACATCCCTGACCCTGGCTCCGGGGGTTGTGCAAGGCACTGGCACCCACGCCGAGGTGTGTGGGTAGTGCAGAGAGCACAGACAGGGGACGGGGGACACAGGGTGGACGGTCCCCTCCCAGTCATGGGGCCAGACTTCTACTGCCTGCTTATTTCACCTCCTGAATTACTCAAGAGTTGGTAGAAACTTTACAAAGCCAAATCTAATTTTAACAAAGATGCTTCCTAGACCACTGACCCACTGACAAATTTAGGGAAGGTGCAGGGCAAGACTCATTTCCTGGAATGGGAGTGACTGGAGAAAAAGTACCTCCAGGCTGACTCCTAACTCTGACACATTTGATAGCTAGTCAAGGGCTACTGGGAAAAAAGAAATGCGTCATTTATCTCCGCGAAGCTTCAGACAGCGTTTCATCATTGAGTCTGACTGTGCCAGGAAATAAAACAGGATATCATCTACCAGCAGCGATATAAACTGGTGTTTATGTAGGATGTGGCACCAGGGTGATTTGATTTATTTTATTTTATACTTTTTTTTTTTAAATCTTATTTTATTTCCCCCAAGGTTTTATATACAGGTGCAAAGTGGCTTTACCTCTATCACACCTTGTTTTCTGTCCTCCTCGCTCGGTGACCTGTGCTGTTCCACAAGGGGGGCCCCCGGCCATGGGCATGCCTGAGCCGCCGAGACCATCAGTGAACTTTGGCACCTTAAAGTGGTGGAAAACCCGTGGTGCCAAGGAAGGGATAGGTGCCCAGGGATCAGATTGCCTCGGAGGATTTGATGGGAGTCCCATGATGAGCCTGGAAGGGAGCCCAGATGCCTGGGCACCACTGTGCTTTCCACCCTGCCAGGGTCTCCGGAAGACAATCGGTGGCCTCTGTCCCCTACTGATGACACCAAGCTGGGAGGAGTGGCT
>NW_010180296.1:0-2751 GCF_000695765.1 Mesitornis unicolor | reverse complement strand
GAAACGAGACGATGCCAAGTGGGAAAAGTTGTGTCGGGAAGGTGGAAAATCGGGGTGCGGGGAGGTTTCTGCCCAGCACAACGCTCGGTGCCGCTGGCTTTGCCAGTGGTGAAGGCAGACAAAGTCAGGGCAGAGTCCCGCTGAATTGGTCACGCTTGTCGTCGTTCTTCACCTCTCCCCCTCGCTCGGTGTGGGCAGCCCTTATGCTGCGTTGCTCACCTGGGCTGCCCAGACACCGGTTGAGCTTCAGTGGGCTGCATGGAGGTTGGTAGTCACTGTGGAGGATTTGGCCTTTGTGATGGGTCACTGGTGGGCTGGTGGCCTGTCCCAGCATCCACGGAGTCTGTGTGGAGCAACGTGAGTGTTAACTACAGCCGCCTTGCCTGCGTGAGGCCAGTGAGGCAGGTTAGAGAAGGTGACTGGATGTAGTGTATGGTTCATGCTGGTGCTCTCCTCCCTGTTAGAGACACTTGGGATCTGCAGTGACCCAGGTGTGAGCGTTACATCTTTGGGGGTTTAGTGCAGCCACATGAAGGATGTGTCTGTGGAGGGCTTTAGAGTGTACTGGGAAACTGAACTGGTTGGTTGTAGTTGCACTGTTGAACATTACTTTTCCCTGCTCCTGTGGGATTAAGAATCAGAGGACTGTAAGAATCACCTAATCTGGAGAAACAGAAGAATTGGAACTATTGCTATACCTGGAAGCCTAAAGACTAAAAGTACAAATATGACTCAGATATGTGGTGAGAGATGCTGCCTTGATTTGAAAATGGAATCCCCTCATTTGGATTAATAATTGACTTTGAGTAGGCACATCTTCCACATGATTTTCCTCCCGTGTGGAATATCCTTGTCCTACTACTGCCACTTGTTAGTGCTTTGGGTTTTTTTCATGTGGTATTTAATTATCCTATAAGACGGTGGCTCCTAGGCAGTGGTTTGTGGTCCATTAATTGTATTAAAAGCAGAGACTGGTCCTGTGAGGTTGTTTTCAGATTTTTCTAGTGCTCAAAGAGTTCTCTGAATTTCTCCTTCCCTTTTTAAGAAAAAGGAGGGTAGAAAAAATACACTGCAAGAACTTTTAGGAGTAACAAGACCATACCTAGAATGAGGTTAAAAGAAAGGGTGGTTTTTTCTCTTCTGTAATTTTTTGTCTGTATTCTCAGGAGACTTGTTGCAAATGAACTCTTTTTTTTTTCTCTGTTGCAAATGTT
Source organism: Mesitornis unicolor (assembly GCF_000695765.1). NCBI lineage: Eukaryota > Metazoa > Chordata > Aves > Mesitornithiformes > Mesitornithidae > Mesitornis > Mesitornis unicolor. The sequence goes on along the minus strand of NW_010180296.1, from coordinate 1,537 downwards.
TTGTGGTTGTCATAAGTGGAAATGGGAAGATGTTACTTGCACATCAGCCTGTGATTGTCAGCATGCTCCAGAGGGTTTTGTGGTGGTAGCTCTGTAAGACCAACCAGGTGTCTGATGTTAAAAGTTACTTCAGTCAGAAGCTATTTCACAGCATTTCTGATACAAGTCAGAAAAAGCTGATAATTAACAGTGTCAGCACAAATACCCAGGTGCCTTCAGCTGAGAGGAACAGGGCACTTTTGTCCTCTCCTTCTGTGTCTTGTCCCTGGCTGAGCAGGATGCAAAAGCAGGCGCCTTGGTGCTGCTTGGCTTCAGGGTTTCTATGCCTTTGGCTGCCCGGAGAGGTGCTGTCCCTGTTGCAGAGCGCCAGGGAGGGCAGCACTGGTGGAGGAGGTGGGAGAAGTTTGCTAGCACAGCTACTGCAGGATTATGCTCTGCTAACTTTGAGTTTTGCAGCGGTTTGTGCTTTAAATCAAAATGAGGGTGCTTAATGCAAGTTTTCTCTGTTTAATTATAGCAGCCATATCCGTGTGTGTAATGGGCTGCTAATATATGACTCTATTGGACTCTAGTATTGCTGGTGCACAAAAGGTGCTGACTCAGATCTGTCCACTGTCCTTGATTTGGCATCCTTGTCTTTCCTCAGTTTAGTGTTTTATGTCACTAAGGGCTTTGATTTAAGATACAGCACCATCATAAAAGAGGTGACAGTAGCAGCTGAGCTCTCTGTTAAAATACTCTGTATTATTTATTTCAAACTGTTTTGGTATATAGGCATTTTCCTGGAATGTTATTACCTTTTATTGGAGGCCATTTCAGGATTTTATTACTTTTCTCTCTGATTTTGTTTATGTGTCAGAGACTTAAAAATAAGGGAATTGCTTAGTTGTAATCTCCAGTGGGGTTTTTAGAAGATGTTGCTGAGTTTATGGCTCTGGCCCAGAGCAGGAGGAATGGCAGAGTAGTTGGTAGGGCTCTGGGCTGGGACTGACTTTCTGTTTCTCACTGTACTTTCTGTGTGGCTTTGAGCTAACTGCTTCTCTGTGCCTCGAGTCTATAGCAGTGGGGGGAAAAAAAGAGTGCACTTGCCTGTTGTGTTGAGGATGCGAAAAACTGAGGTTTAGCACGTGTAGTAATGGGAACCAATGTAGTGCTCATCTCATTCAGAGAAGGGAAGGAATCCAGAACTTGCTGGAAGTGATCGATCTGAGAAAACTGCCCTGCCAAGAGGAGGATGTGCCAGTACCTACATAAAGTGCTGATTGGTGCAGGCAAGCTAGAAACCCAGTGCTGCTGGCAAAACAGGGCTTATGCTGTCTCTGAGTGCAGGCTCAAGAATCTAATCCCATTTTTGCATGACCTCTTTCAAATATTGTAGAAAGTGGTGCCACAAACCTGCCCTGAACGCAGATCTTTCTGCCTATACCTGCCCATAGCACAGGACAGTGAGATGGCGCTGACTTGGTGCTGCCAGCATCACGCTCTGTCTCTCTGGGTCATACAGAGTCGCTCGGTTGGAAAGGACCTCTGAGATCAT
>NW_010180295.1:0-30405 GCF_000695765.1 Mesitornis unicolor | reverse complement strand
GGTTCAGTGCCCGCAGTCACGCCAGCCCGAGCCTGGCCCAGGTCCTGGGGCTCCACTCACCACCAGGCTCAGCGAAGGGAGAACTCCACAGGCATATTTGTATAAAACTACTGTGGGTGCTTAGTTTTTGTGGTGGTTTTTCCTCTGGAGTGTTGCAGGCTAGCAGGCGTGCTGCGTTCAGAGTTCGAGGGTATCCAGAAAACTGGTGGAGAACTCGAGCTGCTTGCCTCTCTTGCTGCCGAACATCAAGTCCTTTAGAAGTTGTGCTTTTTTCAGATTTCCAACCTAAAATACCCAGCTTTAGAAAATCACATGCATTTTCCCTGTCTTGCCCGTGTTCGATCTTTTATGGTCTACCGTGGTGATCAGTCCTAACAGTGACTTTCATAGATGTATTTCACAGGCTTTGCGTGGTGCAGCATATGTTGCTTTCAGCAAGTCTTTAGACAGGTCTTTGTAAATCCAGGCTTTGATTTGAAACAGTTACCTTGCATTTAGCTTCTAAAAACAAATGACTGGCAGAAGAGCAAGCTGCTGCTTCCAAAAATACTGGTTTTCTGGGTTTTTTTGTCCACATTTGCTTTCGTTCTCAGAAGATAATGCTTTCAAGCATTTGGAAAAGCAGTCTAGAGGGGCACTTGTATGGTGTTCTACTGTGATCCTTTACAAGAGCTGATGCAAGTAGGACTTGTGTTAACACCAGGTGACAAATCTGTTGTAGAACATAGGTATTTTAGAAGTTTGTGAAAATCCCAGGTAAGCTTTGCTCACTCTGAGGCTGACTCAGTGAAAGTGTGATGTGTGAGCTTGTGAGGGAGGCGGGAGGTGCTCACGGTCACCATGATGCTCATTTTGTCACTGATTGAACTGCTTTGGCAGAACAGTGGGGGTGTGCAGGAGGTGTGGAGCTGTTATTTTTCCCTTTCCATCTGGATCAACTCCCTGATCTGGTTTTCTGCACAGCTGCATGACTAGCTGTGCCAGCCAGAGCAGCAGCCACTGTGGTGTTGGGGAGCTGGTTTTGTTTGGTGACAGTGTGTTTTCATACTGGCTTAAGGTGTTCATGAAACGTCAAGTTTCAGATGTTTTTAATGATAATTGTGAACCTCTCTGGTTACAAGCCACAGCGAAAAGGGACGGTGCTTCCTCGTTTCCTTGTGAAAAGTGTCTCTGGTTCTCGTGCTGCTGTGATAAGCTCACTTACTTGACTCAAAGCTGATTTCCTGTCAGGAGAAAGGAGAGTGGAATAGGAGTCAGTTCACAGTTGTTTTCTAGGACCATGCAGAATAGGAGTGGGAAGGGCATGTAGCTGCCTCTGTCTGCAGTTACGTGGTTTTAAATTGGCCCCAGGTGGCTGTAAAGCCGTGTCCTGAGGTTGCAGTCAGCTGTGCTGTTCCAGCAGTGAATAACCTGTCTGGATGAAGGGATGCCTGCCCCTAGCTGGTGATTTCTGTTGTCAGAGTTGCATTTATGCAACAGTGAGTGGAACCGCATTTTAAACAAGTCATCAAGGTTTTTTTGGCTGTTGGATCATTTGGCAGGAGCGGTTTTGAGCATAGGTGTGCAAAGCTGGTAGTGAAGGGAGTAAGACTGAAATAGCTGAAGGTGGGGATCTCTCCGCCTGAATTTGTTTCCAGCGGGACGGGACTGCTGCTGCAGTATTCAGTGAGTGTATCTGGATCGCTTTCACAGGCTGGGTTAGACTTGTGCTGTTGATTTGACAGATTTGAGTGCGCTGCAGTAGGCTTTAGTAATTGCAGCAGCCTCTTAACCTTGCTCAGCTGTGTCCGTATGACTACAACTTAGTGTATGCTGTTTGCAGGGAAAATGCCTAAGCTGTATACAGAGGTGGAAGTGAATTCACAGAGAGATCAGTTTCTGGCTGAAAACCAATCTGCAGTGCAGGAACCTGCAGTGCAGGAACCTCCAGTGAGAAGTTCTTTGCAGCTGGCTGTCAGAAATCCTACTGTGGTGAAGCCACTGAAGAACACCAGAGCTGGTGAGTGGCCCCAGAAGACTGGTGAGGAAAATGGGAATCTGGGGGTGTTTGTTTCATTGGATGAGCTTATTGCAACTAACAGACCCAGGACTCGATACAGTAGACGGAGAGCTCTGCAATTGTGTACATCACAGCAGGGGCTGTTTAGGTGCAACATTTTTTGAAGTTTTTCATCCTATGCTCTCTAATTCAGGAGCTAAATAAACTGCAGGTGTCCAAGTGAAACTTGCTGAAGCTCATCTCTGCAATTTTTGGTTACTGAAAACACTGTTTTTCGTCAGAGGAAGTTACGATTCTTTTGTTTCCCTAAGCCAGCAAAACAGTACCACTTGGGAAACACTTTAAGTCCCGGAAACTCTAATCTGCCCTTGCTGTGTAGTTCTGCCGCTGTTTCAGTCCTGATGGCACACTTAAAACACCTCCTTCTGGAAAAGGCATTAAAGGCTGCTCAGACCATTCTGTAAAATCAGTCTCACAGAAATGGCAAATGGATAACTTTTATTTGCATGGTTAACGTGACTCACTCAGGTCCTGCAGAATCTGAATCCATTATTCAGAAGGCCCTTTCTGGTTCTTGTAGCTGTTTCTGTTTGGGTGATTTCCTTATCAGCTATTGAAAAGCTGTTGCCACTTCAGTATCTGCAGAATTCTAACTTTAAAAAACAAACAAACAAACCTTGTACTGTCAGAATGTGCTGGATATGAAGTATCTGAACTTTTAGATTCCATTTTTATTAATTTTCAGAGGAGCAAGGTGGAGAGGATATTGAGAGGAGGAAGAGGAGAAGGAAGGCAACCAAACGGAAGAGGGAAGGGAAAAGTCAAGAAGAAGAGGGATCTTTGTCTTGTGATATCAAGCTAGATGATACCCTTGATCGCACCTTAGAAGATGGAGCCAAACAGCATAACCTGACGGTTGTCAATGTGCGAAACATCCTGCATGTGAGTGTGGAGGGACCGTGACAGGGAACAGAGAAGTGCACAGCTTCTTGGGAAAGTGCAGTCCAGACTTGAGCGTAGTATTGACAGTAACGCTTGGTTTTGTGAGCAAGGAAGAATTGGTAGGCACTCACGTCCTTATCTCTCCTGTAAAAAAGCTATAAAGAGAGAATCGTGGTGCACTTATAAGTTACCTGGACCTAGCTTTGTTTAGTGGGTTTTGATCCCTGACTTCCAATTATTTACAATAGCAGATCAGCCTGGTTTATTGTACTGTAATAGCACTAGCAGAAGTAATTGGGCTAAAATGCGTGCCTCTGGTTCCAGGTGAGGAGATGCAGACTGCGAACTCACAGTTTCTTGCTTTGAGTGAACTGTTTTGTGATACAGTCCTGATGGAATTCTAGTGGTGCTGGCAGAAATGCATTGCTCTTAGTTAATGACCCCAGCTAACCTTTTAGTCCATAACACAATTTCCAGTTGGCAAGAAACGGCAAGAATAACATCTGTGCTGTCACAGCTACGTAGTGAAACTCTAATTCTTCACCTATATTTGGTGTCGATGCCAATTTATCCCACAAGCAGAGTCTAGAGAGCAGTAGTATTCGTTTTCCCACAGGATGAGAAATTATGCATTGGGGTTTTTTTGTTTGTTTGGGTTTTTTGGTGTTTTTCTTCCTCCTGCAGCTAGTGTTGTTCAAATCCAGGTGATCTCAGATATTTTTCCTTTTTGCCATCCCTGTTGCAAACAAACTGGAGACCGCTGTCATTCTTTCAGGCAGATTCACTAGCTGATTTTGTGCAAGAGCCATAAATTAATGCTTTTCTCTGTCACATGGCACTGTGGAAATGCTGTAAATATCTGTCGCCTACATTCCCTGGAACCTTATGGTGGCACTTAAAAAATGGAGTCATAGATACCGGGTCTTTTCTGCCTTCCCCTATTTCTATTAAATATATACAGTGTTTTCTGAAATGATGTAGCACAGTGCTTCAAAGAGTACGTTATTACATACTGTTTCTCCAGAGAATTAGACCCTTACTATTTTGGAAGCCTTTGTGTGCTTAAGGATTTAAGTTTTCTGTGGCTGTTTCATAGCAGCATTTGTCATGTGGCTGGGATTGGCACGTTTTACTGATTGTGTGACGCGAGGGAAGGGAACTGATGTGGGCTTTTGTTTTGACTGTTTTCTTTCCCTCTGCTGGAAATTCATTCCATAGAGCATTCGCAGAGAACACAGTGCAAATGTTTTTATCACTGCTGTGCTTACTTTGTATTTTCTTGTTCTATCACCAAACAGTCATCTTTTACAATAATGACAAAGTATATTGTACACTGAATATTCCTCCATCGTATTTCCAACTAGTTTGTTTTAACCTTAAGTCTGTTTCTTTTTAACAAACAATGTAAAGGATACTTTTTATGTGTTCCCATAGGAAGTGATCACAAATGAGCATGTGGTCGCCATGATGAAAGCAGCCATCAGTGAGACAGAAGATATACCGTTGTTTGTAAGTAAAAAGCTTTTTCAGTTTGGTTTTTCAGTTGTTCCAAATGCATGATACCTGCACCAGTCTTATCTTCTTGGTCCATGATACAGAGAGAATAGGTAGACTAGGCAGTACCATAATGTTCCTTTCATTACTAGAGTTGCCATTAGGGTAAATAATTTGTAAATTATGAAACAGAATCATGAGGGCTTATTTTTGGTGTTACTCTGATCATGTCCAAAAGGTAATGAATTTTAAAAAAGAGAAAAGTCTTGCAATAGAGTTGCTGGAGAAAAGTTTGAAATTAAGGAAAATATCTGAATAGGTTGCTGTTGTCTTGTTTTAAACTCTCAGGAGCCCAAAATGACTCGATCCAAACTGAAGGAAGTTGTGGAGAAAGGAGTGGTAAGTATGTTACCCTCTCCCTACCCAGACGGTTTTGATTGTTGGACCTTCTAAAGCAATTGCAAAGCGTGCTTTTACGTGATTCATTCTTGAATGAAAAAATAAGTTCAAACAATATGAGAGAGAATTTATTTTAGATTAACAGAGTAGAACCAAGTCAGAGTTAGACAATGCAGTGAATTGACAGTATCCATTTTACTGAAGTTGCTGCCTGTAGAGATCATATGGGCAGTTTAGACAGCATTTGTTTTAAGTCTCTTGTTACTTGACTACTTTGGAGAGGAGGGTCTTAAGCTCAAGTACTCATTTGATTTAATACATGGTATAAGCTGTGCAACACTGTGTTTTTTAGAGACAGTTAAAGTGTTTTTGCTATCTTTAGGTGATTCCAACGTGGAATATTTCTCCAATTAAGAAGGCGAACGAGGTGAAGGTAGGTGAACTACTGCTGGGAAATGTGTGATGGTACTAGAGGCGCCCTGCTGAGCAAGGAATCTTTTGGAGGGGCAGAGCAGATGTGTGTCTATTATGTTGGGAGTACCGGTGACCAGGAGCGTTGCGAAGAGGACATGTAAAGCACCGACAAGGCAGTTAACATAGCAGCAGGGTGCAGAGGGCCCAAAAGAGCTGCTTGCAAGGGAAGTGAGGATACTCCATAGGGAGCGGTCTTTTCTTCCGAGTGATCCAGCTTCCTGTGTTGGTACTGCAGCAACCTCTACCTGAATGAAACTCCTGATAGCGAATGCCACTGCACAGGCCTCATGCTGCGAGGGGCTGCTCCCTGGGACTGTTTTGTACGTTTTGGGACTGCCTGGAAACACGGATTGGATCTTTTTCCTTTTTCTTCCAGAGGTCCAAAAGATTTGCTAGGTGGAGGCAGGATTCAGCAGTGTAGCAGGAGTGAATGGCCATTTGAGTACTAGAAATATGTCTTTGAGATAGTGTCTGCTCGTGCAACGTTTCCGTCATACAAACACTAAATTATTGTGCCCATTCTTGCACCTTTTCAAACCACTTACTTGGTCTTACCAATCTTACTTTAGTAATTTCTTTGGTTTCTTGAGCCTTTTTCAGTAGTCTCCTTCCTTTCTGAGCTTCTGGGTATTTTCTCAGTTAGAAATCTTTGATGTGATAGTTCACCATTAAAATGCAGCTCTTTATCGTGCCTGTAAGTAAGAAGTAAGAAGTTGTCACCTTCCTTCTGTTCTGTTGCAGCCTCCTCAGTTTGTGGACATTCCTCTTGAGGAAGATGATTCATCTGATGAGGAATACCAGCCTGATGATGAGGATGAGGATGAGACTGCAGAAGAGGTAAATTCAACTTGTACGAAGATCTGTTCTGTTCAGGATGGAGTTGTCTGCAACTGTTTTGAGGCAACAGAATGCTCTCTTTACTGTAACACATGAAAACTTGTATTATTCATTAGGCTAAAAAGGTGTCTTTGGAATATTAGTTGAAGCAGTGTTTGTTTGTGGCATGATTGTTTGATTGCATCTTTTGCACTGCAGAGCTTACTGGAAAGTGATGTAGAGAGCACTGCTTCTTCTCCTCGAGGAGCAAAACGGTCTAGGACAAGGCGATCATCTGATGAAGAGGGAGGGACGCTCTGCGAGGTAAACTTGCAAGAGAGTTCTTGCTTTCTTTAGAAACAGTTTTCAGTCATTGCTCCTAATTAATGCAAAAGCAAAGATACATATTATTGCTTAAAGTTGTGGGGATGTTACAGTTGCTCTGTGGCTTTAGGGTCTCGCTGCAAATGGTTCCTGCATAAGTAGTGAAGTGCAAACCTTGCAGAAAAAGCTTAGTCCAAGATAAACACGAGTACTTAAAAAAGGAATGGCCTTGGAAAAAATTAGCTCTTCTTCAGATAATTATTATTTTTCTGATTATTTTAGAAACGGGTGCAGGAGAATTGCTTTCTGTGCTCGACTTAGGAGGAGAAAGTGATTTTGATAAAAGCATAAAGATATTTGTGGTGACGGCATGCACTGTCGAATCAGTAGAAGGGCTATGTGCAGTGTGACAAGAGCTGAGTGTCAGCAGACAAGAATGAGAAAGCAACTGTGAGAACTAACCACTGACACTGGAGTCGGAGGAAGAGCATTAATGTATTTGTATTTCCATGTTCTACTCACCATGGGTTTGTTTTTGAGAGGGTTGGGAGTGTGCCACAACTACTGCTGTTCTGGTTTATCAGCTCTAGTAATGTCGAGACTGATACTCTGGTCTTCTAAGTGTGTCCTTTCCTGCAAGTCTTTTGAATAGTAAATTTATTTGTACTTTGTGAAAATGGGAGTGTAATATGAGGAATCCATTTGCTTCTGTGAAGTGTTTCTCTCATTTCTGTTGTGCCAGACTCTGGTCAGACAGGAAAGGAGACTTATTCTGTCCTTGGAAATTTATGTTCTAAATAACAAAGGCCTTTTTAATTAGATGGAGAAGGTTACTACACCTGTTGTTAGACATATTAGTGCTGAAGTAGTTCCTATGGGACCTCCACCGCCTCCTAAACCAAAGCAAAACAAAGACAGCACATTCATGGAGAAGCTGCATGCAGTGGATGAAGAACTGGCTTCAAGCCCAGTATGCATGGATTCTTACCAGGTACCATTTTTGGGGATGCTGTAATAGAGTGCTTTTAGTTTGAGTAAAATTTGTTAGAAAGGAGAGAGCTTTCTGGTGTTTTCTGCGTTCTGCTCTCCTTTTATAACTTTAAATAGTAAGTTGAATCTCCATAGCATGTAGGGTGCTGGCTCTGTGAGAGAACAGAGGTAGCTGTTAGTAAAGCATTGCTAGCGAGGTATACTTTTAGTTTCTTGTATCATAACTACACTTACTATTTATGCTCTAAGTCTTTCACTGCCATTGTTTTCACTGTTAAATGTAATTCTGTGACATTTACGTAACTAATAAAAATAGTTTTCCTTCTGAAAAATACACCGTTGGGTTGTGGTTTGCAGGCAAGTATACCATTAACACCTGAGGAAGCTCGGTTGTTAAGAGAACCACTGTTTCATATTAATAATGAGAACAATATTACTGATCTGTGTTACTGTGCAAGAGTGAGGAGTCATGAACAAACATGCCTGTGCTGCTGCTCAAGATTAATTTCAGATAGTGAAGAGGACAAACGGAGTAAAACATATGGGAAATAATGAAAAATTGCAAGTGGAGATCGCTTCTGCAGTAGCAGATAAGAGTTCAGCGTGAGATAAATGAATAATAATATACTTACAATCAACAGTTTAATAGAGTCATGAAAGTTCAGATTTCTTGGACTACTGACAGAAATGATCCGTCGTGGCAGGAATCTAATACTTTTGACATTTGGACTTTGTTTGGCTTTGGGGTGAAAGCCTGGCTGCTGGAGAAACTGAGGAAAGCAGAGACTTTAATTCTGTTGTGCTTTTCCGTCACCTTTTAGTCTCTGGAGGACAGCCTCATTGCCTTCCGAACCCGATCGAAGAGACCACTGAAGGATGTTCCTCTTGGTCAGCTGGAGGCTGAGCTCCGAGCCCCAGATATCACACCTGATATGTATGATCCTAATACTGCAGATGATGAAGAATGGAAACGATGGCTTGGAGGACTCATGAACGACGATGTGGAGAATGAAGGTATATGACAGATATGGTGGTGGTGGTCACTGGAAGTGGGGCTGAATCTGAAAGCCTGGAGCTTTTTCTTTCTATTTATACATGATGTTCTTGGCTGCAGCCATTATCTTGTTTAGTAATGTGTGTATTTTGCATGCCATCAGCTTTCTTCTGAAGGCAAATTTAAATTCTGCTTCACTCTTTCTAAATTTAGCTGAAACTTGAGTCACAGAATAAATCCAGCTTTTCTAAATGGAAATGGCTACAAATAAGGATGCTTCCATAAAAGGGAAACTACAATTAATTTCAAGCGGTAATCCTAGCCCTTTTTGTGCCAGGTCAGGCAGTAAACGGAAGTGCTCCTGCTCCTGGCCACTGATTGGTCTTGGAGCAGGGTAATGACGTTTCAAAACATGCTTCTTATTAGATGAAGCAGATGATGACGATGACCCTGAATACAACTTCCTAGAAGATCTGGATGAACCAGATACAGAGGACTTCAGAAATGATCGTGCTGTGAGAATTACGAGTGAGTCCTTTAGGAATCCCACCCCCTTTCTTGTTAGGATTAGTAATAAATTTTGAAATGTGAGTGTTTTGTTGCAAAGATTTTTGTGATGTAGGCTAATATGAAAAAATGTGTGTACTGATTTGAATAGAATTTCTATGCAAAGCTGGCTTTCTGTGAATGCATGGCAGGATCTAGCCAGAGCTGCTGTGCTATCAGATGCAACTTTACTCCATAGCAAAGACTGAAGAATAATACTAATGTGATAGTACAGTCTTTTATAAAGTTTCAGCCAGTTCAGAATTGGATGTTTGCCTCATGACTTGAGTGTAATTAAATTTTCTCCAACTCCTTATAGTCTTCGAGTTAGTTTTATGAACATGCTGCTTTTCATCTTCTCCATAAAGCACGCTTGGTTTAGGTCTTATTACAGGTTAACGTAACTTAAAATTTAATTCTGAAAATTATTATATTTTTGAATCTGAACAGTCTCAGCTGAAGTTTTTTTGGGGCTTAGCATTAAAAAGGGGTATAGTATCAGGGAGCTTTCCTTCTTGGTCTTCTCTTTGCAAGAGGAGTGTTTCCCTTTGCAGGAGAGATTCCTTAAATGACTTGATACTGTGACAGGATTGCTCAGCGTTTTTTGTAGAAGGAATCTTCATACTTCTTTGTAATTTTACTTGCAGAAAAGGAAGTGAACGAACTGATGGAGGAGCTGTTTGAGACAGTAAGTGATAGGTTGGGTATTGTGCTGAGGAATAGATCTTTCTCAGATCTGACATGAAATCTCTAAGGCCGTAGAGGGGTGGTCCTGTAAGATGCTTAGTGTTGACTGTATGCAAAGGGCCCTACCATAAAGTGTAATTTTTAGCCTTGGGAAGGAACATATATAGGAATGTCCATAAGTCCCTGTAGAAATGAATGTCTGTGCTATGTCGTGATCATCATGAGCTTTATTGGCTAAAGACGGTGATGAGTCTACTGCTTGAGTTTTCTATTCCTGACTCTTGCTACACGTTTGCTGTCAGTTTCAGGACGAGATGGGTTTCTCAAACATGGAGGATGAGGGTCCAGAAGATGAAGATAATGTTACAGAGCCACGGCCAAATTTCAATACACCGCAAGCACTTAGGTAGGATCACTTCATTGTGGTTGTAAAATTTAAAAAAATAACTCTGTTATGGTAAAGAGCTTATGGTAACCCGCAGCTGCACCGTGCCATCCACCAAAGAGATAATGCCTTTTCAGCACAGGCCACTGTCTTCAAAACTCTGAGCCATTTTTATTTGTGAGACTGGAGAATTAACTTGAATTTACCATCTGATTGTGATTCATCTGAAGAAGATTACAACAACAGTGAAAGTGTAACTGCTCGCTTTATTAGAGCAATTCGTGTGGAAAAAGTGCTTCACTACTGCTAAGTGACTTACTTCAGCTGTTAAACTAATGGTAGCCAGTGGAGCAGGATACTGCATGGCTGATGATGGTACTTCAAAGCAGGGGGTAGAGAAACGGTGGCTACTGGGGTGTTGCTGCATGTGATCAAACCTATGTAGGACCTGTGCGAAGAAGGTCCCAACCTCAAAGTGATGGCCACTCTGGCTGTCGTTGTTCATGTGCTTTACACTGCGGTGGCGGGTGTAGTGTTCTGAAATAACTTCAGAGAAACAATAGTTTTCTTGCCTTCTTAAAAATACTGTTATTGTTAAGGGGAGGGGTAAGGTTTGCTTTCAGCCCTTATGTTTTTTTGATGGCTTGAGGATCTGGTTTGACCAAGTGTGTCACATTATCTGCTAAGTAGATAGCTTAGACATAATGCTGGCCTTTTCTAAGAAAAAAGACTGCTTAAGAGAGCTGAGGCCTAGGTCTGAAACCACTATGAAGTTTGAAAATTGACTTTTGATGATTTTTGGTATGTGTTATACTTGAAGCACTGCCTTGAAGAGGAAAGAGTCTAAAGCGTTTCTTTCTAGGTAATGATACCGCCCTAATTAACCAGTTACAGAAACTGTGGTGTGAGTGGTGTCTCCTTGTTTATGGGGCAGATCAGCTCAAGATCAAGCTGTATCTGTTTGGGAAAGGAGCTAAAGCAAAGGCTGGAGTTTCTTGACACTCTTCTCTGGGGTGAGCGATACCAGAGGGGAGCGCAACAATTCTTAAACCAGCTACAGACTAAAAGCAGGGAAACTTTATGCTGTCTTATTGTGAGTATGCGTTTGTCTTTGGTAACAGCTACTTGTATTTCTTTTCCTTTGGTCGGCAGTTCAATTGTTTCTTCCCCTGATTTATCTGTATGCAGGATTCTTAAGGGTTTTTTATGGCAAAATACCCATTTGTTAGGTTTATTGCTGTTTTTTATGATACCCTTGCATTAGGAGCATCGTAGAACAACTCATAACTGACTCCAGGCCTATTACAGAAATGGAGCTGGTAACTAGCAGAAATCAGAATATTAACCAGTGCAGCTAAAGTAAATAAAACTCTGCCATAAGGTAGGGGATAGTTGAAGCTGTTTTTGAAAGGACTGTAATATATACATCCTCTTTTCTGCTACAGGAGTAGCTCTTACTACAGTATCAGCAGATGTCTATTTTTTAATTTTTTTTTAATTATTTTTTTTAAGTAACAGCAATTCAAGTCAATGTGTGATCTTTCTGGAGACCCTCGGGGTAAAATGCCACCCATAATACCTTGGGCTCAGACCTTGCCTGATGATATAAGTTAAATAGGATTGGTTCTAATATATTCTGAGTTATTTTAGATCCTGACTGCTATTGAGAGTCTCTGAGCGCTTGAGTGGAACACGCATAGGATGTGATTGGGGATGGTAGACAAGACTGTTAACTGTCCTTGGAATAAACACCTGAAGCATTGCATCCCAGAAATACCACAGTGCTGTGGTAGATGTGAAAAATTTTGTATAAACCAACTGTATAAATAACTCTTGCTTTTTCAACTTGCAGTATACTGTCAAAGTTTTGAGTAGTACAGGGATGACAGTTCTTGAACTGTGCATCCCAGATGCAGAGTAAAATTTTCTGAATAAATGTGCATGGTTCTTAAATTATGCACTTATTATCACAGAACGTTAGGGATTGGAGGGGACCTCAAAAGATCATCTAGTCCAATCCCCCAATTATATTTTGGTCTCCCTGATCCCAAACAGATTCGAAGAGCCTCTGGCCAATTTATTGAATGAACAACACCGGACCGTGAAGGAACAACTTGAGCAGTTGAGAATGAAAAAGTCCTCAATCAAGCCACCACAAGAGATAGAAAAATCAAAACCTCAAAATGAGAAGCCTCTCCAGAGCCTTGTTCTGGACAGTGCACAAAGAAAGAGGCTCCAGCAGCAAATGCAGCAGGTAATAAAATGTTATCTGGTCTGACCTAATGAGTATTTGCTGTATACTGTGGGGAGCGGGGAAAGCCAATGGTACAGCAAGCACTTTGGTGTACTCCCTTAAAGAAGTTAGTTGAAAAAGTGACATTTGAAGCTGGAGCTTTAATAGGTGATATTTACATGCCTGATTCCACCCTGAAAGACAATTAGAGATGAATGTGCAAAGTAGAGCTTATTTCTTGGCGTATGTATTGTTCTCATGTGCGATAGCTGCCTTGGCCATGTTTGAATTCTGACTGTGATCTGTCAGAATCCTCTGTTTTCACCAACTTCTTTATTACCTTCTGAGAACGTTACTCCTGATGTAGTTTAGATTCTTTTATTCCTCCTCCTGCCACACAAAACTGTAGCAGTTCAGTTTGAACGTTTTAAAGGCTGTCAGCAGCATAGATGAGAAGCTTTACTTAGAGGGTCTTTTTTTTTTCCATGTTCATACAAAGTTCAAGAGGGCTTCTCAAAGCTTAAAACTTACTGCTTATGGGGAGTTTTGGTAGCTGAAGTAATTGTTTCTGGAGAAATACTTAAGTATTTGATTAGAAAAAAAATATCCTTTCTGTATTGATCGTTATGGTATGAAACTTTAGCAGAAAAGCTAGGAAGCTGCCTTGAGACTTAAATAGGTTGTGTTCAAATCCATGTTATAACATTTCCTGCTAGTGGATATTGAAGTTTCCCCTCAGTTTTCTGTTAATTAAAGTTGTTTGGTTTTTTTTTCCTGGTGTTTTTTTTTTTGTTTGGGTTTGTTTTGTCAGAATGTGATTTTTGGGGATGTTCAGGAGATATTTCTTGTGCCTCTATAATTATGCTTTCCAGTTTCTTGCATTTCTGATATGCTGAAAAAACAAAACCAAACCAAACCCAACTTTTGTCTGATTTTATTCTTCAAGCATGTTCAGCTTCTGACTCAAATCCATCTTCTCGCAAGTTCCAACCCTGCTTTAACTTCAGAGGCCAGTACTACCAGGATGTTTTTGGTGAGGATACATCTAAAATCAGAGCTACGTTAATTTTAATGATTGCTGGTCACTGGACATATTTAGAGAGCTTAACTTATTTAATTGATCTCATTAAATTGAGAGAGACTACTCCTCAGTAACAGTAGCCTACTGTGAACATGCTCAGTACTTGGAGAAGTAACTCACGTTATACTGGCTTATAACAGTGCTTTGAATTATCACGTCTTTGTATTTTGTTATAGTTTTCTTGGAAATACAGCAAACAAAAGTTTAAAAAATGCAGCTTCTGTAATTAGTGAACATTCTGTGATCTTGAAAGGTTCTGGAAAGATGGGGAATTAAAAAAAAAAACACAACCCAAATTTCCTTGCCTGTCACAGCATCAGCTCTTAATTTTTGCCTTTGCAGAGTGAGCTTGGTAACTTTGCTCGAAGCTCTACACTCCTTCGTCAGTCGTTCAGCCCTAAGTTTCAAACAATGTTCCAGCCGTGTAATTTGAAGGGAGCACTGCAGCTCATTGAAGATTTTCATGCCCAAGTCCAAGTTGACTGGAGCCCTCGCAAAGCTGTGAAGAAGAGTGGTATGTACTCGAAGGGACACGAGGTGGGAAAGCATTTACAGTGGGAGTTATTTTGTGCTGTGCACCCTCCCACTAAGATACGGTTCAGACTGCTGTTTGGAATAACTTTTTTAAATTTTTTTATTTTGTGAGGTATTTTTAGGTAAAACCATCCACTCTGTGGACTGCCTTTTGCTCCTTAAACTTGCAACAACAGTAAAGCGTGCTTTATGAGCTGTTGACTTTTTGGACATCATAATCCTGCCATTTATTGTTCTGAAGATGATGTTTTGAGCTGCTTTTTCATTGTAGAGCAAAAGATGGAAGGGGGAAGTAATTTTACTTTTCGCTGATGTAAATTTAAGGGCAAAATCTAGGAAATATGCAAATTCTAAAAACCAGAGAGAAAGTCTCTCTCTTTGCAGTGAAGGGAGTAAAAGAAACAGTGTTTTCAAGAAGTCAGTGGTGAAAAACATTATTTGTCCATGTATGTCTGTACTTATCTGTTAATTCTTTTCACAGCCAGTGAATTTCCATGTTTGCCCAAGCAAGTGGCATGGATTTTGGCAACAAGGAGAGTCTTCATGTATCCAGAGTTACTGCCAATATGTTCCTTGAAAGCAAAACCTCCTCGGGACAAGATTATCTTCACCAAGGCAGAGGACAAGTAGGTGCTTGGAATTGCTGAGTAAAATGCTTACAAATGAGACTTCTTCGTTAAGGAGAATTTTTAGGATGCAGACTTTCGGGATATCTGTGTATTGTCCAGCAGCACATCCAGATAGCAATCTGCTGTATGGTTTAAAAGACTTTTTTTCTCTTTTTTCTCCTTTTTTTTTTGTTTTCTTTCCTCTCTCCTCTTTTCTTCCTCTTCCAGTTTATTAGCTTTAGGTTTGAAACATTTTGAAGGGACAGAGTTTCCAAAGCCTTTGATCAGCAAGTATCTCTTGCCAACAAAAACTGCCCACCAGCTTACAGTACGAATCAAGAATCTCAATATGAATCGAGCCCCTGATAACATCATCAGAGTAAGTGATGCATTCAGAATATGGTTTGATGATTTTCAGATTTGTCTGACTGGCTGGTGTTTGTTTTACAAGATGTGCTGTTTGTTCCAAGGACCGTTTTGTATATGTGCTGACGCTTTGTTAAAAGGAAATGTCATCTGTTTATTAGCAATGAGGATTTCTTCAGAAAGACCTTTTTCCTCTGTACTTTGCAAGTACTTCTATTACTATTTTGACTCTTTAGAGCCCAGAACTTGCAGACAGTCCTAGTACCACTATGGCTTCAGTAATCCTGACAAATTCATACAAATGAACTTTGAGTAGTGAAGCTTAAACAAAAGTGCTGTCTCCAGTCAAGCTGAAAGTCCAGCTGGCCAAATGCCTGTCCCACAAGCTAAAGGCCACTGCTGAAGAGAGTGTAAGAACCAGAAACACTTAAAGCAAGGATGCTGCTAGAACTGCATGCTGTGCTTCAAGAGAGACCAAGATGGCAGTGAGCTCTTTTTCAGCCTTTATTATTCTTTTTTCATGTTCTGTGGGTAGTACCTTATTAAAACGGTAGTGATGAGAACTGCTTAATGCACATTAACACTTTTACAGAGCACAGTCCTTATCCCGCATGCTAGCAGTTTCTGGACAGGTATTCTGACCACAGTCATCTTGTCTCACGTTCTCTCCTGTCTCCACACAGTACTACAAGAAGACAAAACAGTTGCCCATTCTGTTCAAGTGCTGTGAGGAAATCCAGCCTAATGAGTGGAAGCCACCTGTGGAAAGAGAAGAACATCGCCTGCCGTTTTGGCTAAAGGTAGTCTCTGCTGTTCTTCATCCAGCATAGGGATTTTTTTTGTTCTTCTTGTTTGGTTGATTTCTCTTGGGTTTGGATTTGTTGTTGTTGTTGTTTTGTCTTTTTTTTTCTTTCTTTACTGTGTAGGTGCAGAGTGAGTTGTTCAGTGAGCCTACAGCTCTGAAGTCAAAAGGTAGTCTGATGGTACTGCATGGGAGCCTGTGTTATCCTGAGTCTAGCTAGTAAACGTAGCAAGCACAGCAGTGCTTGGCAACCTGAATATTACACACAGCTCTTGGTGCTTTTCTGCCCAGCTGCAGTACATGATTGAAGTTATCGTGGACATAGTGTTTGTTGTCACATTCTTGTTTTGCTGCATGGGTGCATTTCTAATGGCTCTGGTTTGATGTGTTGATTTTATTTGGCTTTGTTAATTTGTTAATCGACATGGTCTGACCCCTGTCACATGGTTAGCAGTGTTGCCTTCTTTCCCACTGTATTACAGACATGAGAGAGAGCATGTTCTTCCCCCTTAAAACCTCAGTTTCTAAGAGGAAAGAAGAAATTGGGGGTTTTGGGTGGATAATTTTTTTTTAATCTGCAGTGTAGCTGTTATTTTCGTTATCCCCAAGTGTCTTACACTTTGTGAGGATTCTTTCTCTGAGATTCTTTGTACAAGGAAGACTGAGTTGGAGGCATAGTGACTGTGCCTGCAAGTCAGTCAAGGAGGACTGTGTCTGAGGAAAGAATTGCACTCTGATGCCATAAAATCCAGTTCTTTTAATCACCCATTGTATTTCACTGTTATAGTGGAGCTTCCTTACAACAAAACCTTGTGTTTACTGATGCAGCTTTTATAAAGTAATTCAGTTATGTTGTTTCTTTCAGGCTCTCAGATTCTTTTGAAGGCTATGGAGTAAAACCCATGAATACAAGTTAAAGTAATATACAGTGGTATTAAACAATTAGAAACTGCTTTGCTTTTAGAAGCAAGTTGCTGTCTGTCACATTCTGTGGTGCTGTTTGAAGGTGGTAATAGAGGAATAGTCCATGGACTGGACTGATAAACTCTTGTTCCCTTTAGGCCAGCTTGCCTTCCATTCAGAGGGAATTGAAGCAATTAGCAGAAGATGCCAGGGAGATGCCAGGTTCACCTGATGCAGAATCTGTCTTTCTGGGAACAGGAAAGGAACCTTCAGACACAGAATATCATGAAAAATACCCTCTACTCATGCCAAAGGGACTAGTACTGACCTTAAAGCCCCTTGCCAATCGATTCTCTAGAAGAGCATGGAGAAGGCAGAGGTCTTCAGCTCTGAAGCCTGTCCTCATTCGACCAAGTCCTTGTCTGCAGCCCACTTCCAGCACTATTAACATCCAGAAGACACTGAAGCTGTCCCAGTCAGAAGCTCCTCCCAGCAAAGTTATGGTTCAGATTCCTCGGCTAATCCAGCCAGCTGCAGTTATGCAGACAGTGCCAGGAGTGCAGCCTTTGAACATTCCAGCAGTGGTAGGAAGTGGGGATGGCCTGGAATTTCAGAATGTGCTCCCTGCTTTGCATTCGGATTCCAGACAAGCTTTCTCAGCTGCTGTACCACCAGCTCTAGTGTCCTCGCATCCAGTAACTTTTCAGCCAAAACTGGTGTTGCCAGCTTTGTCCGGAGCAAAAATACGCAAACCTTGTGTTCGTAAGGGATACCAAAAGAAAAGAGGGACAAAATCTGCCCCTCTGATAAAGACATCACCTTCAATTCAGCCATCTCCTGTCATCCTTACTGTACCTGCTACCACAGTGAAAGTGGTTAATATAGGCAATGGTTGCAACGTGATTCAGCCCATAAATACAACAGTTGGTAGAGGCACGCAGGCTATTCCAGTTACAACTTTATTGGTAAATCCATCCACTTTCCCGTGTCCCTTAAATCAGCCTCTGGTGACTTCTTCAATCCCTTCGTTGATAGTCTCTCCTAACCCTGTTGGTCTTTCTACGTCATCTATTGGTGAGAATGAAGAACAGCTGAATCTGGTTCCTTCCTGCCCTGCTGGAAACAACAAAAATGCCTATCCCACGATGGAACCCAAGGTTGAACCCCCAGAGTCGTATGTTTCATGCGCCACTCTCTCCCCCAAGAGGGAGTGTAGTACCAATCCTGGCGCTTCAGATAATCAGGAAAAGGTAAACAAGAGTGACTGCTGTAGCTGGGCACTGGTAGGAGAAGAAAACGCTTCAGAGCCATTGTCTGTGGACCTTTTGCCTCCTTTAGAAGATCCAGATGAGGCGGTGAAAATTGAGCCTGAAGGTTCAAATGATGCTACCAGGGAAGTAAATCCAGTGCAGAAGAGGGATCTCTTATGTGCTGAAGTGAAGGAGGAATTCATGCTGGGTCTTGGCCAGGAGCTGAACATGGAGGCCGTGTATTCATGTTCAAATGACCTGAAAGAAACTAAAAAGGAACATACTTTATGTGATGAGAAAGGAGAAGAAGAACGACGGGCTTTGCAGTCATCTCCCCGTGGTGAGCAGCAGATCGATGCAGGGGTTGCTGCTGGACCACAGGTAAGCAGTGAGTCTCCAAAGAGCCTTTCATTTGCAGCAGATGTTGAGGCAGAATTCAGTAGTCCACTGGGAAGACCAGAGGATTCATCCAGTATAGATGGACAGTCCGTTGGGACACCAGCTGACCCTGAAGCTGGAGGAGAGAGAGAAGGACAAGAAGAAGAGGAAGAAGATGACTTTGATGATTTTACACAAGATGAGGATGAAGAAATGTCATCAGCCTCAGAAGAATCTATTCTTTCAGTGCCAGAACTTCAGGTAAAAGAAAACAAAACTTTAAAAAAACTTGCTAATGGCAAATATTGGTGTCCTGAAACACCCTGACGGGGTCAGGCCAAGTCACAATTTGAATCCAATTGGAAAGCTGGACTGTTAACTATATAACTGCATGGTATTGTGCTGTTTTACAGAGACGTTGAACGCCACATTTTTCTGAGAATATTTTTAAGTCTAAGCTAAAGCAGTATCTTGCAAATGTGCAAGTTTTAATTCTGCTGAGTTGTAAGGACTTCCTCAACTGAGGCTGTTCTTTTCAAAGAAATACTTTTAAGTGAAAATTACTTTCCAGGTCACTGTTCCAGCAACTCTTTAAGAACTAAGATGATCATTAAGGAATCCTTTCTAACTTAAGGTCTTTATAAGTGGCAGCTTCTAAAATTTGATTTTGTATGTAATACAAAAATAGGCGGTTCTGGTTGTTGTTGAATTCCATCCCTTCAGTAGAACCCTCTAGTTGGTCAGGTGTTGATCTGTGAGATTGGCTGTTAGAATTATGATGGAGTGAGCTAGTTGCTGAATGATGTTAAAACAAGCACTAAAATAAAACAATGTGAGGTTTTGTTGTTGTTGCTTTCTAAGGAGACAATGGAAAAACTTACTTGGCTTGCAACAGAGAGACGTTTAAGCCAAGAAGGAGATTCTGAAGAAGAGAATTCCCAGGAAGAGAACTCTGAGCCTGAGGAAGAGGAGGAGGAGGAAGGAGAAGGAATAGAGAGTTTACAGAAAGATGATGAAATATGTGGAGATGTATCAGAGGAACCTAAATCTACCCGCACGTTGACAAAGATGGCTCCGCAGGTGGAAGCCCACAGAATGCCAACAGGTAAGGTCTGTGGGTTTCTTTTGACACAGGGCATGGGGAAATAGAGCTGCTCTCTGCATTAAAAGCAAACCCATGGGAAACTGCGTCTGGCTTTAATTTCAGTTAGAATATCTGAGCTCAGTGATGCTTTCCATCTGGAAATGAAATTTATCAACAGTCACAGTTCTGTAAAAACAGTTCTTACCACAGAAGCCTTTGTGCATGTGAACCAAGTGTCTTCAGTCCATTGTAACGCATTTATGCCTCAGAAATTTGCAGACAGGAGATTTGTGGTTTGTGTCAGTATTAAATAGTCGTCTCTTTGCTAGGTTGGACTTTGTGTTAAAAGGTCGTGTTGGGGAAAAATAAAATTATACCTTAACAGAATGTAGACTGCTAGCTGAGTAACAGCTAGTATGGGTTTGTTGCTGTATCTAGAGGTTTGTCACATCAGATGCTATAAACAGCCAATTTAAAATGAGTTATCCAGCCTGACTAATGAAAAGTGTATTGCTCATACTCTTACAGGAGAGCGTAAACAGCTGACTCACCACTAACTCTGAAAACCTACTTTTCTATTGCAATATTGATCTGGAAGAGTAGTTGTCTGCTAGCCCAGGGAATGTATGAGAAGTGCCTGTGCAACACGCTTTGTGCCCCTTCACAGGAGAAAACATGAAAGCCCCTGGGAAGAGCAGGAGCTCCCACAGAACCAGAAATAAGAGGGGACGGGCTCGTGCCAGCAAAGATACCTCAAAGCTGCTGCTCTTGTATGATGAAGACATCCTGGAGAGAGATCCCCTGCGGGAACAGAAGGATCTGGCATTTGCACAAGCCTACCTGACCAGGGTAAGCCAGACCAGTGCATGACCCAGAGATAGGAACATTGGACACTTTGAGTCCTCTAACACAGCTCAGGCCTCAGCCATGTAACTGCCAGTTCTGTCTGGTTGGGAAGGAGTCATGGTTCTCCATGGCACCACGTATGATGGTCCTTTACTTACTAAACGGTCTTTATGTTGAGCTGTGAGTTTTCTTGCTTTTGCTCTTCCTCTTCCCTCTGCTCTCCTGCTTGGAGGAGGCAGGGAGTGAGTGAGTGGCTGGAGGGATCCTCAGCTGCTGGCAGCAGTCAATCCACAACACTGGGCCTCTAATTTCAGAATTTCTTATCTTGGGTTTTGTTCCCTTCTCTCTTGTGAGCAGTTCAAATTTTATCTTTGAGGAAGAGACTCAGTTGGCTCATCAAAACTGGAAGCACTGTGTAAACACTGAGTAGCAAGAGATCAAAGATTTCTGAATTAACTTGTTTTCTTCCTGGATGTTATGTAGTGCTGTAAAGGTGTGTTGCTCTTTCCAGGTGCGCGAAGCCTTGCAGCACATTCCTGGAAAGTACGAAGACTTTCTTCGCGTTATCTACGAGTTTGAGATTGGCACAGACAAGCGAACAGCTGTGGATCTCTATTCCACTTTACAGAAACTGTTGCATGACTGGCCACAGTTACTCACAGATTTTGCTGCCTTTCTTTTACCAGAACAAGCTTTGGAGTGTGGACTGGTAGGTAGAATGAAAGGAGGAGACCAAATTTTAAGCAATTTGAATACTTGTGGGAGTGAAAGAATAAGGAACTCTTCCTAGAGCAAGAAAGGTAAACAGCTGGTAAATTACTTGCTTGCCTTGCTGTTTTGTTTAGAAGTCTAGTATTTGTTTTAAGTCTCATACCAAGTATTTACTGTGGAGAATCAACCTTTCCCAGTGACACTGCAGAACCTGACTGCAGAGAGAGTGTGCAGACACAGCAAGTGGAATGGTTCCCTTGTCTCACAAATCAGCCTTTGGCTTTGTAAGACTGAGGTCTTCATCTGTTGCCTTCTTCCTGTGTTTCCCTATCTTATGTGTATATAGCTGAAGCAAAACTTTATAGTTCACATTAAGTATTGATTATGCCAAGCATTGTTTCTCTTCCTCCACCTCTTCCGAGTTTTACAACGGGTGTCAGTACAAATGGAAAATAAATAGCAAGGCAGGCATTTTATGGCTTGCTTAAGCCAACTAGAGATGCTTGAAAATGTATTCTTGAACATGAGGGGTGAATCTTTTTCTTCTGGTCAGTTTGAGGAGCAGCAAGCATTTGAAAAAAGCCGGAAGTTCCTCAGGCAGCTGGAGATTTGTTTTGCTGAAAATCCTGCCCACCATCAAAAGATCATCAAAGTTCTGCAGAGTTGTGCAGATTGCCTGCCCCAGGAGATTGCAGAGGTAATCGGCCATCCAGGTACCTCCTTTGCTCAGAATGCAATTAGCTGGCCTGCTGCCCTGGTCCCGTGTGCTGCTCTCTGACACCACAAGAGTTGAGCAAGTGCCATCTCTCTCTGGGGTGTAGTAGAGAACTGAAGCTGCCTCTTCAAGAGGGTTTACAATTAGCTGGCCTGTGTGAGTCTCCCCTCTCCTACCTCCACCTTGCTTTTACTGCTGTGCAGGTGAAATTTTAGCTTAGTGCCTCCTGCAGAGCTTGCCTAGAATTTTGGAGGGATATTTCTGTGCCAGTTTTATAGCTGGATGTGGAATGATCTCAAAATATTCATGTAGTAGTTTCAATGCAAGCATGAACTTCTGTTGGAGGCCTAATAAGCCTTGATGTTCCACTTGCTTTGGGAAATCCCTCTGAGAAGAATGTGACGACACGGAATGAAACACTGATTTTTCTTTGGATTTCTCTCTTTCAGCTGAAGACCCAAATGTGGCAGCTGTTGAAAGGGCACGACCACTTGCAGGATGAGTTCTCTGTTTTCTTTGATCATTTACGGCCCTCAGCCAGCCGCATGGGAGATTTTGAGGAGATCAACTGGACAGAAGAGAAGGAATACGAGGTGCAGCAATCTTTCCCCAGGACCAGAAAAGATACAAGCAGAGATAGTAGACTTGTTTGAACTTGGACTGAAATTGAGCCTGCATTTCCAGAGTGGGGGAACCAGCAGGGTGGGATAGTCATTGGTAGCATCTGTGTGTCTTCTAATGTAATTGAACTTGTCTTGTCCTGGAACTGAGCTCAACATTCAGAAATTCATGGGGAAAATTAAGTTTGTTTTGCTGAAGAGCTATCGCAATAGAGCAGTTTTTGTATGTTTCTTTTTTTGTAGTTTGATGGGTTTGAAGAGGTGTCTTTGCCAGATGTAGAAGAGGAGGATGAACCGCCCAAGATGCACGCAGCCTCAAAAAATAAGAAGCGGAAAGATATCGGAGGCCAGAACAATGACAAGGTGGGCCTGGGGTATCTCACTAGACCACGTATCTGGACTCTGAGCAAACGCATGCCCATGAGGATAAATGTGTCGTAGAGAGACATGACAACAGACTAAAAAGACTTAAAGAAATGTTTTCATTGTGCTTTGCTTGCTAGCAGTATAATTGCTTTAGTTTTCTGTGTGCGCAGAGCCACCCACCCCCTCCTGGCTCCCTGTGGGGTTCAGCTTGCCCTGCCTCTCATCTTCCTGTACCGTGCGCGTTTGTCAGCTGGAGTCTGTCTGTTTGCAGGAGGTCGAGTGGGTAGATGGGATGAAGGAATGCTCATGTTCCTGCCATGAAGGGAGTAGCGATCTCAAGCTAAAGAAAAGCAAAAGGAGGACCTGCAGCCATTGTAGCAGTAAGGTTAGTTGATAGGCCAAGTCATTGGAGCGGTGAGTGGAAGGTCCAGCCCTGCCAAGAGTCCCCTCGTTGTGGTGATCTGTCCAGCCACAGGCTTCGCGTCCCCAAAATCGTGTGTTGAAGGAGAAAGTAAATCAAAAGGTGACGAGCCGTGTCTCTCTGTTGGGAGCTCGGACTGCACTACCTGGCTGTCCCCTGTCTATCTCCTGCTCACTTTCTACTGCCCCTCATTGCTATGCTAAATAGTGCTAATTTTGATACTGAGTTAAAATAAGCTTTTTTTTAGTGGAGGATGCTTGTGTGGCCACTATGTGGAAAGATCTACCTGTTCATAATAAAAAAGATTCAGCTTTCTAAATGCAAACATGCTGCCAAACTGAAGCCTTTGTTCGGGTCAAGGAACACTGTGGAAGCAAAGGCCGAGGTGTTAGGTTCAGGTTGGTATACCACATCTGTAATTGCGTGCCTGTATATTGATTTCCAGGTGTGTGAAAACAAATTTTATAAACATAAAGATTCTCAAGAGCTGACTGCAAGCCTTGTTCAACAAGAGTCGAGTCCTCGGCGTGAAGGTAAGGATTCTGGAGCATCTAAGGAACCTGCAGAAGAAAGCCGGGAGAACAGGGATGAGGGAGAGGAGGTCCAGAGCAGAACTAAAACCGTGTCCAGGAAAGCGGACTCTTTGGCTTCAGGTATGTGGCAGCCTTGTGTGCAGACAGGTCTGTCATCCATCTCCGAACTGGTTCACACAAGAGAAAACGGGTGTAGGACTTTCTAATGCAAATTTGTGGAGATAATGAGAACTTCTAATAACTTTTTTCATTTTTTCCTTGTGTTCGTTCACTCTGGATGCTCTAAACATGCATATATCCAGAGCATTCCCTTTAAATAAATAAATAGATAGATAGATAGATAGATAAAAGCTTTCTTAACTAGGGAAATGTTTTCCCCATTTCAGAATGGTTGGTCCATTTAAGCTTCTCTTGATAGCATACTGATCTGATTCCCAGTACTACCAGTCCATGATTCTGGTTCTTTCCAGTTTTCATTTTAGCACAGCAATTCAAAATTGCCATCTCTCTCATCTTCCTTTAAATGATTTCCCTCGTGGTGCTTGTTTCTCCTTCAGTCTTCAAGAGTAAATGTGATTACTGCAGGATAAACAACCTGCGGTAGAGATCTCTTCCTTCTTTTAGTAACCATGTCTCAGTTAATGCTACTATTGCAGGCAATGCATAGGTTAAATATAGTGGTTTAAATGCAATGCAACCTGATGTCTAGGTCATAGCGGTTCTCTAAGTAGGGCACCAAGAGCAGCAACGCCTGTTTCACTTGAGAATTTTGTTCTGGGCAGCGCACTTAAGCTTTCTCATGTGTTCATCACTTTTTAACACGGCAGCTGGTTGCAGAGGAGAAAATTGACTGCAGAGTGCCTTCTTTGAGGTACAGGATGAGTAAACTGCAGGTATAATTACACAGCTGCTCTCAGACTCTGTTTTCATTTACAGCATTATGTTCTAGAATAACAAAAAAAAATTAAAAAATTTCTTAAAGGAAATGAAGCCTCTGGAAGCTTTTCTTACCAGCACCTAGTCTAAACTTGTTTGGGTTTCTTACCAGGATCTCACCTGGAAGAAAGGATTGTCTCTGGCAGACACACGTCTTCAGAAAAAGCTGTAGCGCCTGATAGCCAGGTTCAGGAGTCGGGTGCCAGTGCTGCTGTGAATACCTCGAAGGACAGCGACTCTTCTGTCGCTGGCCCCAGATGGACTCATCTACAAAAAGCTACTCTAAAACTACCTCAAGAAACCAAAGACTGCCCTTGCACTGCGGGAGCTGAGAGTGAGGGACTACAGCAGCAGCACCAAGGAAACGCAGATGCTTCCCCTGGGCGGAGCAGAGATCTGCTGCCATCTGCTGCTACAGTGAAAGGTTTAACAGCACCCAGTGCCTCTTCAAGGAAGAGTTTATGTCAGACTGATGGGCTTCCTTCCGATTCATCAGATGAACTCGCTGTCTTTGGTCACAATTCAAAATTAGGTGTGAAACAATTTGAGGGACCACCTTTGCCTCTGGAAGGAGAGCCTGAAGCAAAGCAGGGTTGGATAACACCGGGTAGAAAACCAACACTGAGCCCTGATAATGACAATGTGGAAGCAAATCGTGTGCGCTGCACTGGAAGCTCTCCTGAAAGCAGATTAAAGCCAGATGCAAACAACTGCGTCCAGGTGTGTCAGCATTCTGAGCAGCCCGAATTCAAAGCGGCTGCTGCCTCCCTGGGGCAAAAGGAAGAGGAGCAGCAACAGCAGCGAGTGACAGAAGCAACCGTGTGCGCTAAGAACAGCAAAGTCAGCTCAACTGGGGAGAAGGTTGTCCTCTGGACCAGGTACCTCTGCCAGAACTGCATCTTGCATCCTTTGTGTATTCAGTATTTGGCTTCAGCTTTCACGTTACAGAGTATCCTTTATTTTCATTTTGTTATTCCTGTTTTCTGCTGTCTTCTGCCCCTCCCTTTCAGTGCTCCTGCCTTGCTTCCTTGAACCACAGACGGTCCTATGAGAAGTGCTGACTGCTCTTGGCAGTGTCATTACTGCAGTACTTCACGCTGGGGAAGATTTTATTTCCTCCTTCAAAAAAGCTTTAGAACAGGCTAAACGCAGCTCTGCTTAGTGGTCTGTCTTGTGCGTGGTGATGGCAGTGAAAGAAAAAGCCACGGGGCCTGCTCTGTGGTGCCTGTCCTGTCCTGGCCGCAGCCCTCTCAGGCTCCTGGTGGCTGCAGGGTGGCTGTGCTTGTTTTTGGCTGCTTTCACAACTCTTGTACTGCTTTCTAGGGAGGCTGACAGAGTCATCCTCACCACCTGTCAGGAGAAGGGGGCCCATCTGGAAACCTTCCACGCCATCTCGCAGAAACTGGGCAACAAGACTGCCAGTGAGGTGAGCGGTCAGCCTGGAACGCTTGCACCTGCTACGGTGGATGGGGAAAGGGGGAGGAAAGGAAGGGAAGGTGGAGGTTGGCTGTGGTATTAGTCTCCCAAACTTGACTTTAATGTGATGTTGCATCAGAGAAAAATAATCCAAATTTGCAAGTAAAAAAGAACAAAACCGAAACAAACTCATCTGTTCTAGTGGAGCCAAAAATGGTGACTGCCAGAGTCCTTTTTACAACATTACCATTTATATTCTGTCCTTGTACTTGGTACCAGAGTTGTTTCAGGGACTGCTGCCTGGGTCTTCAGCTTTCTACTCACATACAAGGAATTTGTCGAGTTTTGTCTCGCCCTTCCCCACACCACTGCCTCGGAATCTTCCCATACTGCCAGTTTTTACCTGCAAATCAGCAGAACAACCCCGTGCCCTTCCATTTCTTTTGCCCTTTGTGATTGAATCTCGCACAAAATGTGATTTTTTGGGTTGGTTTTTTTTTTTTAACATAAGCACCAACACCCTGAACTTTGCAATATGAAGTTTCCATTTCGTACCACCTTTTATGTGACTGGGTCTCCCTTGTTCCTCAGGTATCCCACAGGTTCAGAGAACTGATGAAGCTGTTTCATACGTCCTGTGACGGGAGCTCTGAAGATGAGGAGGATGCAACTAGCACCAGTAACACAGACCAGTTGTCGGATAAAGATCTTCTGCTGTCTGAGGAAGAACCCGATGACTGAGGCTTTTTGGGGCTGATAAGCTACTGACTGCATCAGGAGCGTTGTTTGTCACTTTGCTGCTAGACTGGTGCTGTGGATAAAGGAGCAACATTTGCGCAGGTACTTTGGGCAGTACCTCACTTTCCTGTTACACTTCTGACAAGCTGCGCTTCTCCATCGGTATCAAACTAAAGGAACGAAGAAAGTTGTTAGGGTGGTAACATCCTCTAAAACCTACATGGGAAGCTTCATCAGCAAAGTCAGTCTGCGGTGAAGACTGGGCCACCAGCCTTTGAAAAGAACATGTAAATACTGTATCATAAGATGTCTGTTTATGACTTTGAGTTTTCCCCTTGTGTTGATTGTACAAGGGGGAGTTACAATCTGAATTCTGTATTTATTGTGTGGTCTTATTTTAACAGAGCAAACTCACTTTGCAAAGTTTTTTAAAAAAAAAAAACACCCACCAAAAAACCCCACCAAACCAAACCAGCCCCAAAAAGCAGCTCCGCTCCTTTACAACACAACTGCAAGTAGCTGGACCCCTTCAGCCAGCCTTTGTAACAGGATTTTGCTGAAATGAAGAGGAAGTAGCAGTTGGGCCATCTTTAAAGCCATTCCTTTTATTTTGAAAGTGGTCTTAAAGATATTCTTATTTCCCCTGTCCTAGTAATAGAGATGAGTTAGTCTGAATCTGCTTCATCTTCAGA
Source organism: Mesitornis unicolor (assembly GCF_000695765.1). Lineage (NCBI taxonomy): Eukaryota > Metazoa > Chordata > Aves > Mesitornithiformes > Mesitornithidae > Mesitornis > Mesitornis unicolor. The sequence goes on along the minus strand of NW_010180295.1, from coordinate 3,122 downwards.
TTCATCTGCCTCAGACCCCGTGTCATAGCACTGTGACAGAGTTCTCAGCTCCTCTAAGGCCTCCTGGAAGTCATCCTGCTCAACGCCAGCAGAGAAGAAGCTGGCCAGCCGACGCGTGTTGGGTTTCTGCAGGTCCCTGTACAAGCTGTAGAGGAGCGTGTGCAGAACTGGTGAGGACTGCAGGGCTGCCAGGACAGGGATGCTTTCAACAGCTGCAGGGAAAAAACACTGTAAATGCTCCAGGCAGAACTTGTTTCCCTACCCTGTTCTACTTTACAAGCCCTTGTTTTACTTGAGTGGCTCAGCACTCCTAACTTTCTGCCCAACAAGCACTCGAGTGGTGGGTTGTTTTGGGGGTGGGTTGGTTGGTAAAACAGTTCTTTTACCTTTGTTAGACCCTATTGCCCCACGTGATCTACTTCTGTTGCAAAGTACGTTTAAGGGGTGGTTGTTACCTGCTGCCAAGGAACTGGGAGGTTCATCCAGGAGGAAGCCTTGTCTGGTCAGAAGAGGAGAAAAAAACTGGGGGTACGGAGGTAGGGTGTTACAGGGCTGCGCAAGCACGTGGGAGGTGCTGTAAGGAAGGTGAATAAAGAAGGTGAATGTAGTTATTCAAAACTCTGCCTTCAGTTTCCAGTTTGTGTTCCCTGTTCTTAAAAAAATGATAGTAAAAAAAGTAAACTACTGTGACCAACCTCAATGCCCCAGGAAACAGAGTGTGCAAGTAACGCTGCAGAACCTGCTCCGTGCTCTCACAAGTATGCAGTGGAGAAGCGGGCTGCTTTCCGGGACAGCTGCAGCAAAGAAAACAGATTCCTGGTTTTCCAGCTGAAAACACTGGTGACTCCGCTGCTTTTTAGCTGTAATGCTACAAAACTGTCCAGATCACAAGACGCCCCCCCACCCCTCCACCATTCAGCTGACTTCACAGGAGCGTGACCGACTTCTCTAAGAAATTGGTGTGTGCCGGAGTTCTGAAGGGAGCAACACCGCTCAAACGCCAGTTACCTGACGTGACTTCCTTTGCGAATTCCTCGTAGCACAACAGACTGAGCAAAACAGGGGCCAGCCTTTTGCTCCCTACATGAAGACAGAAGCTGCCAGGGCACGTCCTGCTGGTAGGCACATAAAGCATCGGGGAGCGAGGAGCCGCGCAGGGCAGGAAAGGGAACAGATGCCCACGCAGCCACCACCTACGAGCCAGAGAGGGGGTGACAAATGATCTGGAACGTGCTCCCCACGGCCCGTGTGCACGGACGGCTGTGACAGCACCAGCTCTCGCCTACAGCCGTGGCTCGGGCGGGTGTGAGGATGCTGCTCCCTCTGCCCTCACCTTTCGCCCGGAGAAGTTCAGTGTCTCAGCAAGGTGCATCATGGAGCCCCGAGAGGAACGGAGCCGGTACGGAGCAGTGAGGGTGTCGAGTGCTGCCGCCAAGATCGCGCTGCTGTGGTAGTTAAGGGATGCCTATGGAGGGAGACAGTGGGAACAGTTACAGCAGTTGAAGATCAGTCAAGGGCCAGATGAGTTCGTGTATTTAACTTAAACATATGGTAAATTGCGCTCTTATGTATAGGTTGCGTTTGCTTCCTTAGCAATAGCTTCTTAGTGCTCAGACAAGGCTGGAGTTTTGTACTCCTCGTGAACAATAATGCAGCAAAGCACTTTTTTCAGTGCTGAAGCTGAATGCAGTATGCCAACAAAAACTACAAAAAAAGGAAGTGTGTTAATATTTTTAAGAGGACAAAAAAAAAAAGATGGGAAAGCAGGAAAAAGTCTTTCCTGCTTAGCTGAACACCATCATGAAAAAGCACTGCTGAAACTACATAGCTGCAGAAAACACTCAGGAGTGATAAATCTGAAACACATGAAAGCCAGCCAAGGTAGGTGTTGTTTCTACATACATCATAGCTGATATACGGAAATGTAACAGGAGGCTGTGGCTTGATTCCTAAACTCCCACTGAGCGACAGGGGGCAAAGGAGCGAGCTGTGACGGGAAAGATGGACAATTCCTAGGGCTGTGTTCATCAATCTGCAAAAATTCTTCCGAGAATCCTGGGGGAAAGAAATCCAACATTTGAATCTTAAAGATGCAAATTAGAAATGGTCTCATCTCGCTGGGGCATGAAGTGCTACCTGTTCCTGTTTTTTTCTGTTTACTTACTCCCACGTTGCTCGTGGCTGGAGTCAAGCCCCAGGTCAGGATTCCTTTTCCCGAATACTCATCGTACAGCAGCTCTGTCACCTTGGCACCAACTCCAGAGAATCCATTGTGTAGGTCACAGAGGACTTGAAATCCCTGTGTAAAATGATGGCAGCATCTGAGGTTTTACTTTATTTTGAACGGGAAGTTTCTTGAGAGAGAAGGGGTTTTGGACTAAGCTGTCAAACCTGTAGATAATCGCACTCTTCAACGTAGAAGTGCAACCGATCTTCCAGCTCCTCTATGCAGCCAGGATCCTGCAGAAGAGTTTCGCCTTGCCCGAAGGCTTCTAGACAATCACAGTCCCTAAGGGAAAAAAAGGATGGGGGAAAAGCTTATTTTATACCCTCTTAATTCTTAAAGGCACAACTAAGATCCTGTTCTGGACCACAAATTCTAGGACATACCCATCGTGCATGTACTGATGGATGACATAGATGCTCTTGGGATGCAAGTGCACGTTGAGGTAATCGGACCAGACCTGCACGCTGCCGCCTGGGTAAACTTCCTGGGAAACTGTGAGTCGCGACGGGGCAGATGTGCCTGAAACGAGAGAGGGGAAGAGCGAAGGACTTTTCAAGTGAGGTCTCCTTGAATAAAGAAAACAAAAACAAGCTTTTTATCTTGTCTTGCTGCTCTCTGAGCCATCCCGCTGTAGGCAGAGCTCCCACCCCACAATTTTCCTCGCCCTCCCTCGCTGTCACGTTGCCCAGCATCAGCCACGCTTGTTCCACCTTTCTGGAACTCTGCGATCCCAGGAATTAAACTAAGGCCACCAGGTCAGTGTGAACTGAGCAAAACCCAAGTAGCAGACGGAGAGCACGCACACCTCGACCCGCTGCGCTGGACAGTCCCGATCCGCCAGAGGAAGCGTCGTCCTGAGGAGGAGCCGGGAGCGCCGGTTACCGCACGGCACAAG
>NW_010180294.1:26735-49908 GCF_000695765.1 Mesitornis unicolor | reverse complement strand
GGGGGGGGCGGGGAGTGTCCCCTCCTTTTGTTTTTAAAATAGTAACATCAAGTCCTGACTCATGTCAGGAAAAAAAGGGGGAAGAAGAAGTCTCCGAGGGAGTTTGGATTCCAGATGAGCATGATCCACCTTCTCTAAAACAAGGATGAGTCCTCCCCCCACCGCACAGCATCGTAAGTCACTCAGTCCCAGGAAACACGCCAAGGCAACATGCCTCCCAAGCCAAGATTTTGGTTTTTGGTGGTTAGCGCTTTATAGCTAAAACCTTGAGGTACTTCAAAGTGCAGGCAGAATGAAGGCAAGTGGCCTCCGAAGCAGGGCAAGCCATCCCAGCTTCCTCCTGTCAGGGCTTTCCCAGGAGCCATGCACTCTGCTCCAACACTGCTCCCAGGGCAGGGTACCGGCCCGAGTGCCTCGAGGAGAAAAAACACCACAAAAACCTATCTGCTGAGCTGAACAGGACAGAGAGCCGGTCACTAAGCTCACTCGTACAAGGAACAGGTAGCACATCCCCATCCCTTTACACTGGAGGGAAACGTTTTCATCCAGGCACAACGGGGTTTCAGACACACCTTTGGCCAGGCATTTCCAACCCAGGTTTTAAGGACATGTTTAAGGACATGTTTTACAGAGACGCTTGAGGCTTTGTCCATCTCAAGTCACTCCCTGACTTGCTGGAAATAGGCTGCGAGGCACATCGTTGCCACCCCAGGGGTCACAGGCAATTCTGCTTCACGCAACTCCTTCTCTCCTGGCTTCGCAGGGGTACTTCATGGCATTTGCAGGAGAAAGGAGGGACCATCCCCTCTGTGATTCCTTTAGGAGTCATCAGATTTTTGTTTTACGCCCAAGCCACCTCCCAGTGTTATGAGGAAAAGTTTGCCTCATCAAAAGGAAGTTCTCCCATGCCCTCAGCCCACTTCACATTACTGCCCAGCATGCACAACTCATTTTTCAGAGCAGTCTACTGGGTTGTACAGCAGCCTGAGGGGTGTACATACCTATACGAAATGCCAGGTTGCTCTGCCATGAGAGTGCTCTAAAGGCGGTGGGTTTTGCAAGGGGCACTTGCCCTGGTAAACCAGAGGCAGGGCCCTTCACAGCCACTGGGGATGGCTGAGAGCTTCCAGCAAGAGGTCTGCATTTATTCAAACACCAGCATGCGTTCAGACATCTCAAAGCCAATGGCTTGGGATCCCAGTTGTGCCAACCCCTGTGTCAGGCTGCTGCAGCCAGCCAGGGAAAACCAGAGCCACGAGAGTCACACCACTCCAGTTTGACTCCAAGGCCACATGCAGGAACCAGTACCTCTGTGCTCGACAGGCTCCTGCCTCCCACCCCACTTGGCACTATTAGTTTATAAAGGGAATATTAAAGCTATTTACAGTAAAAAAATCTTTAACTCGGCCTGTTAGGAAGTGTAAGGGCATCACCTCCAGGCTTTACTGTAACTTTTGGTAAATATTTCAAGGAGATATTTGCACATAGGTCCAGGAGCACAGGTACAGCTGTACACACATGGAGGAGTTACCTGCGATAACTGCCCTGACTCAGGCTAAAGGATTTTTCACCATACCAGAAAAAATAGCTTTGTAGGTGGCATTACCAAGTGATGCTGGTGAAGGGCAGAGACATGCTCTTCTCGCAGGCCTGCAATGAAGTGAGCACGCAGGCTGTCAGGCCGAAAGCTGAGCACGCTTCCAGCTCTTTTGCATGATCAAAGCCCGTGACTGCTTGTGGCACCCTGGCACCTTGCTCTTCCCCAAATCCAGCTCTGTGTTGCTTTTCCTCCCAGAAAGCTCACGAAGCGGTGTTGACCAACTGTGCTCTTGCACACACAGCAACAGCCTGCAGCCTGTGTAAGCAGGGTGTAAGCATGAGGTATCTGATGCAATTCAACACTTTTTATTTAAAACATGTTTCAGCATCAGCAAATGCTGACTGATCAGCTGTTAGGTAGCAAATTATTTAGTGACTCTGGAAATATTTAGCGTGTTGAGGCACTGTTTTCCCTAATCGTCTGCCACATAGAAACGAAGCTCAGTAACTGTCAGAAACAAATCTAAAAATGAACTTTCAAGGGTTTCTGCAGCACTCTGTCCTCTTACTGCAGCTTGCCAGCTTGCTTTCACTCGCTGCAGAGTGTGGTGCCCCAAGACAGGGTTGGGATACGGGCCAGAGAAGTTAAGCCCTCCCAGAGAGCACCCACAATTGGTCAGTGGGAGAGGAGTGCTGAAAAAACAATTTTATCTGCTGCATGTTTAACTTTACTTATCTGAAGCTTAAAGCAAACTCCAGGCTTTCCCCATCTGTCAATAAAACTTCATATGGAAAGAACAACAGAAGAGAATTTAGTGCCAACCCAGAAGGTCAGAGGATATACTGTGTTTAATTAGATTAAACAAAAAGTAATTGAAGCTCAGTGTTCACTCTACATTTTCCCTATAACATATGGCTTTACTTTAATGTCTGCTTGCGGGAGATGTGCCTTTCTAGATGGCCTGTTGCCTCCCTTTCCTAGCATGGACACTGGTGGAATTTGACTAGTGTTGCTCCCTGTGCACAGAGCCACATCAGTGCTTTTCCCTTTCCATGCATTGACCCAGAGAGATTAGGCAGTAACTGATTTCATTTGCTGAAATTAGAGTTTCCTATGGTTTTATGGGACCAAACATTCCTGGAAATAGTGGGAGCTGGACCTGTATTTCAGTGCTTTTTATTAACTAGAGGTGTTAGAGGCAAGATTACACAGCTGAGGCAAGGGATAGAGAAGAGTGGGAGAAGTGTTAACAATTTTTCCCACTTCTGGAAAGAACTTCAGCCCCTTTGTCCCAGGGAGATCCTGAAATAGCCCAGGATCACAAGAGAGGGATGAAAACCATGAAGAGACAGTAGTGTCACCAATGCCCATATCTTCCCCTGGCTTCAGTGGAGCTGCTTGCATTAGTGACACCCTGGCCTTCCCTTCACTTTGAAGAAAGACTCACTGCTGTGGCATGCTAACACCCCACCACCCCATGTGCTTCGTACAGAACCGAAACACCCAGGTGGCCAGGCAGCCCCACCAGCACATCCTTGGCTGCCCACCCCTTGCCAAGCACAGTGGCTCAGGAGAAGTACTGCACCAGCTTTGCCCCGCACCCAGCACCCTCGCTCGCTCCTGGGGTGCCGGGGTGACTCCCCAAACACCCTCCTGTGGGGGCAGCGTAGCTGGGAGGCGCAGTGGGCCCTCTCTGCTCTTCGCTTTCACTTCCAGCTCTTCCAAAAGAAGAAGTGCAGCCACGGGGCTGCGGTGCCAGAGGCCCCCACGGGAAGGGGCTTTTGGCACAGCTCAGAAGGGCTCCAGGATGTTTCACTCACAAGCAGGAGGGTCATGGAGTCGCTCCTTGTGTCTAGAGCCTTGCTGGTTTAAAAAACAATGTGGTGAGCAACTGAGAAGGGCAGACTTTGCACTGGAAAGCCCTGTCCTTTAACTAAATTAGTGAGGGGAGCATTTGCCTGCAGAGTTCATTCTGTGTCAGCCTGCTCCGCGGCCACGCACATGCAGCCAAGGAAAAAAGAGGCCATTTAGTTTTCCATGTTTAAAAGAATGAATGTGTTTTCTTTTGGTCTTTAAAAAGTAGTTAAGGTTTCCCTAGTGATGATTGTTTCCCTTGACTGGGAAAAACCTTGTCACTGCAGTGGCAGTGGGGAGGCCAGCTTTGTTCATTGTGCTGGTGCTGGGTGCGGAGGGCAGCGACAGAGCTGGCAGGTACCACAGGACGCCTCCTCTCGGCGTGTCCTGGCGTGTGGGTGACCAAAACACAGGATCCCAGCTGGAGTGCAATGGCTAATGTGGCTGGGGCTATGCTCTGCTCAGCTTTGCCATCTCTCTGCCCCCAAACCTCTCCCTCCATCCAGGCAGCAACAGAAAGAGCCCAGTAACCACTTCAGTGTCCACCAGGCTGTGATCACTAACCCTGATGCTGGCAGAAAGAGACAGCCCACATTTTACACCATCTTCCTCCTGTGCAAACTCCCCTCATCCTCACTGACGCATTCGCTTCTGTACTGCACAGAGGCTAAACAGCCTTGTTTTGGCCAGAGGAGCAGCTTGCAATGGGAGGGCTTTGGATCAGTAGGCATTTAGTCACACAAGGCATTTAACAAAAACTTCAGCAGCTCCTCAAAACCTGGCAGAAGCAATGCCAGTCAGGCTCCCATGGTGGTTGCTGAGCAAAGCCCCAACAATAGACTTCACCCAAATAATAAATGGGAATATAGCGTGATGACTGAAAAGCACTTCTGGGTGCCTAGCAATTCTATCTGAAACCCCAAAGCCCCATTAAATAACTTTGATGGCTGGGGCTTAGAAGCTTCTGCTGGGGCATAACAGCTTCCGCTAGGTCTCCATCACATTTACAGAGAGAAAAAAAATCCTGATCTTTTGAATCAGATGTTCTGTTTTCAGAAAAGTCTCATTTCAGCCAGCAAGGATTTTGTCTCTCACAGGAGAGAAACCACTCCCAACTGGCCTTGTGAGGAATGCCCTTTTCTCCAGTGGGACCAGGGAGTGGTCCCACCAAGACCAAAGATCTGGGGTAGAAGGTCACAGAGGTAAAGCTACTGCCTTCTCTGCCATCTACAAGAGATCAGCATGTGTGATAGAGGAGCCTCAGTAAAAAAGACCGAAAGCCAGGAACATCTGCTCGGATCATTGAAAAAATATTCCAGTACATTGGCAAAAATCAGGAGCTTGTTGCAGGCTCCCTCTTCCTGCTTGTGATGGAGGCGAGGAGAATTAGAAGTGGCAAAGGCAGATGAGCGAGCAGCAGCCCTCCAGTCTGACGTCCCCTATCACAATAGAAGGAAGCGGAGCGGCGGTGGGAGCCAGCTGCACAGAAGTCACCCATCGCGTATGAGGACATTTGCAACCTCCTCACCCACAAAGCACAAGCAGAGAGCAGAAGCAGCAAGGGATCCATGTCAGCTCCACGCTTAGGGTTAATCGCTGCAGAGAGGAAAGGCAGTGTTAGACCTCTCTGTCCAATTTGGCAAAGAAAGAAAGAAGCCAAAAGAGCCTAAGTGAGAGTGAAGGCAGAGCCTGGATTGGAGCTCAGAGTAGCTAAGCCTCAAAGCTATGGTCTTGACCATGAAGCATTTCTTCCCGCTGGAGAGCCCTAATGGCAGTAAAGCTGGAAACCTCCTCGTGCAGTTTAGCCATGACTGACTTTCCCGTAAAGCTGACTGAATTATTAATTGCCAGCATTAGCCACGTTCAGCCTGCTTTCCTGAGCGGGAACTGATCCAGATCTCTGGAAATGCATTTGTTACTCATTAAGTACACACAATTAAGGTTTGTTAGGCAATTTTTAGCTTGGAGAAGGTTAGTGAATAATTCAGAAACAGCTAATCACTTTTGGTGGCTGCTACTTAAGCTGTGCAGTGCTTCTTCCTCAGCAAGCAGCTAGCTTCTACAAGCCAGCAGATTATGAAAATACTTGCTAGTAGCCAAAAGTGGGCCTCAGTGACCTGATTTGCAAGGAGAGTACCAGAGCACTGCAGCCCATCTGTGCAACACACTGGTGCACAGAGCTGCAGGCAGCCAGATCAGGCGTCCAGCTGAGAAATGGGATGTGCTGTCTAAAGATCTGACCTTGTATCAGTGAACCTGTCATCGGGTTTGATGGAAACTACTGTTTCCAACTGGAGACTTGCACTTGATCCTTTTCCCAGTTCCAGAGTATTCACCACTGTCTTTCTGGTTCAAAATATAATTTCTGCTCATCAGTCTCTAGTCGCTTGATTTGAAGTCTAGCTCAGCAGCCCAAAGGCCAGAGCTGCAGCTTAGGATACGGGAAGAGATTCAGCTCCTAAAAGTCACAACAGAGCATCCCACCAGGCAGAGGTTTGGTAGGGCACAACCTTCCTGCAAGAAATATTGGAATAATCTCCCAGGGGAAGTGGTAAATTCCCCTACATTGCTCAGTTTTAAGAGTCAGGTTGATAGGGTGCTGACTCAACTCATTTAAACTATACTTTTACCTTGAGAGGTTGGACTAGATGACCCTTGTGGTCCTTTCCAACCTAGTATTCTATGATTCTATGAAATCCCAGTGCAAGGCGCTGAGCTGTGCTTTTACATCACAGGGAGGTGGGATGGGAGCTGTAGGCTTTGCTGTGTCTTCCCAAGGGATGCTCGGACTTCTGGGTCCTTTGGGAAGGGGGGTCCCTGGCACAGGGCATGTTGGGAAGCAATACAAGTGCTCAGACCAGAAGGAGATGGTAGTCCCAGTTATTTCCAATCTGGCTTATTTAGACTGGTAAATAGAGTTACTCACAGGATGCAAGCTACCAAACAGCCTCTTCTACAATTTGAAGGCAAGTTTTTAGGAATCTAAAACAGGACACTACATTTATAGTCTACCTAGAGGTATTTTGTGTCAGAGACACCAAATGCAGAAGTAACATCAATGAGTGGAACAAAGCAGCTGCTAATACTTGGGTTTTGAGTCTGATTTCTTCCTGTTTACTTCTAGAGGTGACCCAGAAGAGTTTGAGGCTGGAGTGGTTGGGTCTCTGACAGAAGCTGCAATTGCTAGCCCCCGAAGAAGGGGACTGTAGACGGATTTCCTCCCCACTCACTGCCCACACCAGGCACACACTGTGGTGTGATGCCACATCATTCCTCCTTTCAGCCTGACCCACTATCAGGCAGTGTGCCCATGGGCCGGACAGTGCAGCCACTGACTTCCAGTGCTCTTGTAGCTATCTGAAGGACTTCTTTTAGCATTAGCACAGGGGGCATTGATACAGACGCTGTAAATACAACACCCTAGGAGCATAATGTCCACAAGCACTGACGATGAATATGCACGGTTATGCAAAACCAAGTCATGCAATGTTAGTGAAGCAATCAGCAGGAGAAGCTGGGTGAGAGAGGCCTGGCTCTTAGACTTGAGCTTTCCTGTTGCAGAAACCCCCAGCAGCTCACGCTGGTCTTGGACACCAAAAACATTTCCATTGCTGTTCCCTCACTCTGCCTGCTCATGGAGGAGTTAGCTCGCTGTTCTTCTGCTATTTGACCATAACTGAACTTCATTTTGTGGAACATGTGAGTGAGAAATGCATCTCTCTCCCATGAGCAAGTGAAATGTTTGGATGCATTTTAAGTGTCTTCAGCTGGAGTGGGAAGGCAGCGATGCAAGCAAACTAAAAAAAGGGCCAGGCAATGGCTGCGGTAATTTGTTTAAATAGAAAATTTTTAAAATTAGTCATAAACCCTGAACATACCCACATTTACTGGGTATATGAAGTGTAAAAGGGTGATTTAGAAGAGCAGTTAAAAGTTTCATAAACATGACTAAAACCTAAAGCTGAATGTTCAACAGGCGTGACCTTTTAATTCCCCTTTAAATCAGTTTAGCACTTTCATTTGTGTTTGGAGTCCCTCATGTTTGGATAGCACTTTGATGATTTAAAGTACTATTTAGAATTTTATTGTCTCTCCTGCTTTGGAGCTGGGACCACAAATCTTTTGCTAAGTGGCTGGGGGAGTTTCTGCTTGCACAGGAGCTGTTGGGAGCACCAGCCTGCCTCAGCCACAGCTCCCTGGCAGCCCCAGCACGCTGCCATGGGATGAGCCCCTTTCCCTAGGCAGCTCCTAAATATAATCAGCAACCAGGAGAAACTCCTCCAGGAATGGAAACGCAGTTTGACACTCCTTGGTTTCAGATCCTTACAGAAGGGGCATATTAGAAAAAGAAAGATGGTGGCTTTGGGAAACCTCTTTGCCCAGAGGGACACTGCAAGCATGCAGGATGCTGCAGGTGTGTGCCGGAGCAGCGTGCACCTCCTGTGCCATGCAGTGTCCTCCCTGCAGCTGAGGACCTGCTGATTATGCACCATACAGTGCCCTGAACATCTCCCTGGGTGATTACACACAGCAGTCAAGGGGCCTGTCTTGTGCAGGAGGCCAGGCTCTGCATCCTGCAGGCTCTGGTCTTAAAACAGCACTGACCCCACATGCTATTAAAAAAGAGTGGTCTAGACCTGAAAGCAAAGGGAGGCTTGTTACAGGCACCACGCACCCACACACCGGTTTCCCCTTGTGCTGCAAGGTGATGTGCAGGAAAGGGCAGTGCAGGTCAGCTTTTACAGGGCTTCAAACACCTTCAAACACCAAACATCTCACATGCTCAGCTGCTTGTTCCCCATTCCCCACATAGCAGAGTCAGGCTGTGAACAGGGAGCATATCCCCATCGACTTCAGCCAGATTTTCCCATTCCCTGTCTGTGCAGATCCAGACCCTGCTGCACTAATGCTCTTTCAGGCAGGGTACTCGTCACCGCTGCACCCAGGAGCAGGCTCACCCAGCCGGGCAAGGACGGGGTGGCACAAGCTCAGCAGAGCGAGAGTGCTGCCTGCACGCAGCCGCTGCACGATGTGGATACAAGTGATCTTGGAGAACAGGGCAGAGGGAGGAATTCATGTTAACAGCACACTTCAGCTGCCCCTGGTCCACTGCAGCAGCAGGTCTGACAGCGAGCAGACCTCAGCACAGCACCAGCAGTAATTTCAGCCTCAGCTTCATTTTCAGACTGAAAGCCCTACACACGCCCCTTAGCCATTTTTAGTTATGAGTCATTGAAAAATGCCAGCTTTAAGCAATGCGGCTCGACTTCTGCAGGGCTGGGTACATACCTCTGTTCCCAAAGCCAACGTCCTGCCACGCCTGCCTGGTGCGAGAGCATCTGAGGAGCGCGCCGGTGCCAGCTGGGCAGCCCTGCGCCGGGGAAAGACCAGTGGGGCAGCTGGGGAAGAAGCCATCACAGCATCAGGCAAAGAGGTTTCTTGCTAACGATGAGCCATGGGGGTTTCCTATGCTGCTGCTTTTATGCTGCTTTTGAAGCTTGTTCGTGGAGCCAGCAAGCCCTGCTGCACCCTGGCACACCCCTGAGCCCTTAGGGAAAGGGACAGGATCCTCAGAGACGTGGAGAGGGTTACCCAACCCTATATCCCGGTGTGACACGTAGGGTTGGATTTTCCAACCCAACCATGTGCTGACACGCAAGGGTGGGGCGGGGGAAGAAAAAGAGGATTTCAGCTGTTGACTCCTGTGAAATTGAGGAGAAAACGGGCTGCTTCTATATAAATGACCCTGATCAAGCAAGGAGTCTCCTGTGAGCTGGTACATGCGATGTCACAGTGGTGACAGCTGGGGGGATGCCAGGTTTTTGGTGGGAAGAGGAACACAGAGGCCAGCAAAGGAATCTGCTTGTTTGTTGCATGTTTATAGCCTTCCACGGGGTGCTGGGGAGGAAGCGGTTTCTCTAACCCAAAGGGGAAACACTCATCTGAAACAGGAAAATGGAACTTTCTTTTGAGCATTAATAACGGAAAATTGCTTCTGCAAGGGCTGCGTGCTGAATCCCTGGGCATGCACTGGGGAGAGAATCCTTGGGAAGAAACACTCTGCCCTGCTTGGCACCCCAGGTAACCCCGGGGGGCTGATATACAGGGGCAAAGGGAGGATGCTGGGGTTTTCAGGGCAAGCCACTCGGTCAGGGCAATGGCAGAGTTGTCGAGCACCGGGGTGCTCAGGGACACTCCCATTGCCCTGGCTCAAAACCCTGGCAATCCCTTCCCCACATGTGGGAATAGAGGGTCTGAGTACCACAGTGATGCTGGCAACACACACGACACACACAGCTTCACCCACAGGTGACCCAGGCAGTTCACGTTCATAATCTAAAAACAGATATCCAATTCCTACTATTTCTTTTTTTTTTTAAGTTAAATTGTTTCTAAACTGAGTACTTCCCTTGAAAGAAGCTGTTTTTAAGGCAAGTGGCACAACTCGGTGTTTATGTATATAACTTCAGCACCAACCCCCAGGTACTGATTTAGCAAGCAGCAGCTTCTCACTGATGAGCTGCAAATGACTGCAATATCCCTTGAAGAAGTAGAGATCATGAGTTTTGTATTAAAACCCAGATAGTCTTTCTTGGAACAGTACTGTTATGGTTGAAGATGATGCTCAAGACATTTTCTAGTCCAAAAAAAGGATGAGAAGATGACGGGTAGTTATGTCTAGCCATATAATCATGAGGGCACTGGCAGAACTGATACAATGAACCCATTATAAACACGCCAGAGTTTAGCTGGTTGTGCCTTAGCACTTCTAAATATGTTTTGTCTTGGGGGAAGAGCAAGGGAAAAAAGAAATGAACATAGGGAAGGCTCCTGATTCTCTGTATGACTGGGATTTTCAGCAAGACATGAGCCCACGATCTCTGAGGCTGCGCCTGTGGGCAGCAGACGGTTGCTGATGGCCTCTTGCTACAGGCGACTATGTTTAGCTCCTCTTAGAGGGTGAGGGAAGCAGAAGAGGAGGTAGAAAAACTTAGTCATCTTCTCCCCTCAGACATTTTGCTGTTCATTTACTTCAGCAGCATATGAAGAACTTAGTCACTTGGTCTCCAACAAGCTTTTTCTAATTTTATTTTTCCAAATGAAAAAAGGAGGTTACTTCCTAAATAAGCAGCAAGTGGAGGAGGTTGGGGGAGTGAGCAGCCAAGACTTCACCTCATGGCTCAGCTGGTTACTGCAGACACCCAGGAGAGCGTTTGCAGGGCGCCGGTGCAGAGAGGGCAGGCGCTGCCGCTTCCTCTTGCTCACTGACAGCTCGATGAGCTGCTTCGGCAAGCCAAGGTGCAGAGCATCCTCCGCGGCCTCTGGAGCTGAGATCTGCTCCATGCACCCCTACAGGCAGTTGGTACCTGCCCTCGCAGTGAAATCATTTGCAGTGTTATAACACATTTGGTGTGTTGTAACACGCTCCGAGTGTTTTCTTGCAGCAAGGCAAGGGGAACCTTGCCACCTAAACCACACGTCCAGCTTGGATGGCCTCCATTCTCCAATCCGCAAATACCAACATCAGCGCAGCAGTTCCTTTGGGGCTGGTTTTATTAAGTCAGCAACCATAGCTCTTGCAGTAAAGGAGTCCTTAAGGTTAGAAACTTTTGCTGAAAGTGGCTTGCTCCAGCAGTGCTGTAGGAAAACACACACAGAGGGTGCCCTTCCAACCTCCTCTCACCCTCGGGAGTGCAGAGGGCCCTAGGCACCATCCCTCCCTCCAGTGAGTGCCTGCCCTTCGCCTGCGAAATGCAGGTACCAGCACAGGCACCTGCACTGAGATGCACGCTGGTGCTGAGACGCTGCCTCAAAAGGGAAGAGAGTGAATAATGGCAAGGAACAAAAAGCCTCTGAATGCAAGTGCAATCGAGAGCAGGGCATTTGGTTTCCCTCTTCCGCACAGCATCTCAAAGGGTCTGAGGACAGGAAAGCCCTCCCCAAAACTCATCTCCTTCCCCCCCTCAGAAAGTGAACCCGCTGGTGTGGCGGTAACCCAGTGCATTTTACAACTGACTTGGGATGGGGTTTTTGGAGGTCTGAGAAGGCACCCAGATGGCTCACGGCTTCCTGTTGCTCCAGCTTTACTACAAAGCAACATAAATAGGTCTTCAGTCTTTGTTGACATTTGGTGCTTTACAGCAAAACATGCATTGTTAACCTAAAAATAGGAAATGCTGGGGCAGCTTTGAAGAAATTCAGCGTTTTTCCTGTACTGATACAAATACAGTGCCAGATGCCTCTGTCCTGCTTTGAAGACGGATGACATTCTTTGCAATGCTCATAAATTACTGCTTTGTTAGCACCCAGTGAGCTCCAGTAACACCAGCAAACCCTGGTATTTCCTTCTTCTCCCTTGTAAGGGAGGGGGGATGCTTAATGCTACATCTCATCGCCATGCAGACAGACAGTCCTGCGCGCCTATCGCCAAGCAGAGCACAGGCGGAGGTTGCTAAGACACCCGCTGACGCACAGCCGGGCCCCACTTCTATATTTTTCCATTACACGGTGTTGAAGCTGGCAGAGCAGGAGGTTGCTTTCTTGAGCGAGCTATCGAGAGATCAGCGAGAGACGGCAGGATTGTGCAGGGCATGCTGTGCACTGCTTACACTGTGTTTAAATGAGGGAGCGCACGACGGAGTCAGAAAGCTGCCTTGGTCAGAAGAAAGAGTACGTGCACGTTTCAGATCCAGCTTTACAAAAGGGCACACCCACTACTACACTTCTCACAGTCTGAGCATAGAAAAGCCGAGGTCCCCAGCAGAGTGAGGTGTGGGTGGAAAGCCAAAAATTCCTGGTAGCTTTCCCTGGGGAGCATAGCAGTGACTCCTGAGAGAGGATGTGCTGGCACGGTCCTCACCCCAAAGCATTACATGCAGTACCCGAACGTGCTGGGACCAGGGCAATGTGGCTGCACCAGCATGTGCACTGCTGCCAGCCCCTTTGCTGGGGTCCCAGCCACAGAGAATCCCACCCCCACTGTGCCATCACCCCCAGTGCAGTTTAACGGAGCTTAACCAGCCCTGCACATGCTTGGGGTAGACCTCTGCCTTGCATTACAGATGGAGAGCAGCAAGCAGAACCCAGCCAGCCACAGCCTGAGCAGAATCATGATGCCATTCTAGAGCAGCCACTTGCCATAAGGTCTGTCCCAGCTCCATACTTTGGTGGCTGTAGGGGTCAGGTCTCTCCAGATGTTCATCTCAGTTCATGGACTGATTTTAAGCCACCCCCAGCATTAAAGCTCCTTTCCTGCTGCTGAGTGGCAGCAACCATAGAGATGGTCCCTTGAGCAGCCACTCAAGACAGCAGCCTGTCCAGCTTCTTCAGAAAGCCAGCACTATGTGACACCTGTGGTCACGGGTTATCTGACTCTCACAGCAGCTTGAAGCTGCAGGCCAGATTTGTGAGCTATTGAAAGCCACCAGACACAGCAATTTATGGAGGTTTTTAACCTGCCCAGAGCCTCAGAGATCATCAAGCCAGTTTTGGGGCATACCCATTTCAAGTACAGTTCAATCATTATGGAGGATGCTCCCTAGAAGTCCAGCTACCTGTTGGACTGTTTTACACATCTCCTCATGGTGTAATTTCATTGTGACCGTTCAGGATTAACATTTTAGGGTTCAGTTATTGTGCTGTGTTCGCAATCCTATTTGTGCCTCCCTGGTGCAGGCAGAAGTAGGAATCTCAGCATTTCATTCCCACACAGGGATCTCCTGTCGTGCAGAGTTAATTCCTCCATGACTTCGGGGTACTGTGCTGAGAGGCTGCAGCTGCTATCACAAAGCCACTCCACTTAGCAGTGTGCTGGCTCGCAGCGTGGCAATCCTGTCCTCAGGGTTGGAGACCAGCAGACAGATGTAGAACTAAAGTATTAGTTCAGTGGTACTGAATCATGGCTTGGGAAACCTCTCCTTCCTAAAGGCAAAATAGAAAAGGAAAAAAACCCGGGCATTTCTGAGCTCTCCAGTTGCTCCTGTTGTAGGTTAGGAATGGAAGGAAGCTACAGAAAGGGCAGTTTCACCTATGAGATGATATCTAGAAGGTTCCCTGTATCTCCCTTGGATAATACTGATCTGAAAAACAAATTCAGCTCCCTACAGAAAAGTGCTGAGACCTTCACAGTCTCAGACTGAATAGTACCAAGATTAACTAGAAACCACAAGTTACCTCTCAGTACTTCAGCTTGGAGGTAGTGGCTTTTTGGTGACTTTGCCAGGCTCCGCTGTCTGTCTGGCCAGCACTGTTCAGAGCCACTGTCTGGCCTGTGGAGGATAAGACCTAGCTTTTCACTGCAAAGTCACAACTACGTGCAATAGCATACGGCTGCCAGGGCCTCTCAGGGATGTAATGTTAGAGGCTCCCCAGCCTTACAAGGGATGAGGAGAGATTCGCAGAAAATAAGCTGTACTGCTTTGCAAATGTACTGTCCCTGTCACATGGCAAGCTGCTAACAAAACCAGTATTTGCATTTTTTGCATAAGACCATTTTGGATTCAGTGTTCCTTCACCTCCACAAACACCAGGCAGTGCATGAAAATCAAGTCAGGAAGCTGCTGACAATAAAGTGGCATTCCCAGTGCTACAGCTACGGAAATTACTAGAAAGGCTTCACATGCTCCCTCTTAGCGCAGGCAAAGCTCTTCAAAACATGGCCACCATAAGACATCTTGAGTCCCCGTGACAGCACCATCAGCAGAGGAGGCTCACACCTCCTCACCAATGCTACACTGGCACTACAAGGCTAGAATGCACGGCTAAGGAGGGACACGTCCCCAGGCCACCATCAGGGAGGAAGATCCATTTCTCCTGAAACAGCATCTCCGAGATGGCCGAGCAAAACCTCTGTCAGGGCTCTTCCTCCGCACAAGCCCTGGGCCAAGAGCACAACTGCCACCCTGGGGTAAGCTACCATCCGCACACCAGTGCTTGCAGAGCTCTGCACAGCAGCTATGCAAATACTGTGGCTATATTCTCTCTGTTTCTAATCACAAATGTAATTGCCTATGTAAAGATGGTGCACCTAGCCAGGGACTGCCCAGCCCTTTGCCGCAGCCCGTTCACCCCAGCCTGATAGGAAGGCAGGGACCCTCCACATGCAGCAGTGCCATCAGCATCAGCTGAAACTCCAGCTCATGAGGGCAGATGTAAAAATCTCACAAGACCTAAGGCTGTGAGTGTTGTTGCCCGGGCAGTAGTACAATGGGCACAGCAGCGGAACCCAAAATCCATAAATAGAAGGTATTTAATCTTGGCCAATACATGCCTATGGAAACAGCAGCACACGTCTGTCCCTCTTGTGTGGTCATCGGGGGACAGGGCACAAGTAGATGTCCTATTTTATTTAGCTTATAAACAACTCTACGCTTTTTAGGGCGCTACATTCAGTCATTCTGGGATGGAAAAGTTTGTATGCTGGAAACAGTGCCTTGCTAATGAGCTAAGGTATTTTTAATAGCCATGCTGTTAGACGAAGTGTTGATGAGGTGATTATTTGAGACACCCACTGATGTGCCAGATAACAACAAAGTACTCACAAATAGGTGACTAGCACATCTCAGAGAGTGGCTATATTTGGTGGGGGTGGAAGGGGGGATTTTGGTTTTCTCTAGAGAGATGTAGTTAAAAAAAGGGTCATTGAAAGCATCTGGAAAAATGACAGCTACGCCAAGCAGCTAACAGAGTCTCATTTGGAAGATGCAGGTCTCATTAAAGGGCTGTTAATTTGAGTTAGAGCAGCTTCAAAGGCAAGGATCAGAAGTACTCACAGAATCGAGGATCTGGACAAAATCAGGAGGGAAGCTGCAGCTGCATCTCAGCCACACAGCAACCAGTGCTGGGATTTAGGATTGGCAGCAGAGTTCACTGCGTGGGTTCTTGGTTTCAAGTGGAAAGCTTTAGACATGGGGGGACAGGCTACTCTTTCACTCCACAGCACTGTGGCTTCCTTAGATCGAGAAGTGGACAATAGAAAAGTTATCTACTCTGAGGGACTGGTCTCAAGAGGCGGATTTAGTGAGTCAGCCCCAGGTCTTGACAAGTCTCCCAGTCTCACTGGACAATGTAACCTCCCCAGCCCTTCAGACAAGCCTGCCCTTGTTACACCGGAGATCCCATACAGGTCGCACCAGGCCCTTCACTGCTTCTGTGCTATGCTTGGGCTGTGATGGGAAGGCTGTGCTCTGAGGAAATCATGCTGCTGCAGCCAGGCACAGGAGAACAGCCTGAGCATTGAAAGCATGGGACAAATTCGCTCCTGGGTGCTTCCCTTTGCAGAGCCCTGTTTGAGCCACTTTCAGGAGCTGTGTTACATGTCTGCAACTTTTAAAGCACCAAGGTGCACTGTTTGGCTTTAATTTAACCTTGTAGTAGTTCCAACCTATGTAAATGAAAGCCATAGAGGCAACTTGTGCCTTTCAGCCCTGCGAGAGAACAGCAACACCAGCCGAACATCCCACGCCAGCCAGGCATCCCATGCTCAGGGTTTGAGCTTTGCCCTTTGGGTGGCTGTGGACAGTGGCTGCTGCATGAGTTTGCTGCATGCTTTCTCATCTGCCCACAGTAACTGAGCAAGTTGATACCAGAACTTTGCTTGAATTAAGATGGCATTTCAAACCCAAGCAGGGGCCCACTGTGCACTGTGCTGCATCCTCTGTGTATACGTGGCCAAAGATATTTCCTTCCCTGACTCATTGCTATCCCGCACACACAGCGCTTGCTTCTTCCCCGCTCATTTTCTGCTGGAGGGATGCTGGGGACTTGCTCAGGACCTTGCTGCAGCCATCTCTAGCAACACAGAGCCAAGAAAGAGCCAGATGCTCACTGCATACCAGAGCTCCATGCCCCATGGTGTCCCTGCACAGACAGGGTGTGATGCCGATGGCCTGCCCAGCAGCCAGCTCCATCCCTGGTCCGCCAGCAGCCGGAATTTGCTGTACTATCACTTTGGCACACTCCTTCCTTCCTTGGCAAGACAGGCCAGAGCTAAACTTTTCCATTGAGACAAATAAACAAAGGCTGTGCTTTTCCCCCCGCAACAAAGTTTAGCCCAGGAAGTCACGTGAGTGCAGCTGCATCCAGCATGTATATCCAAAATGGTTCAGGCTGCTGGCGGTGTATGGATGTACCAAACCTGACACAGGAAAAAGCTCTGCCCTGGATGGAAGAGCACCAGAAACATCCCATCCTTCCGCACCAAAGCCAAATCTGATCCCAGGCTGATGTGGATTCCCCAGCACACACCACATATCAGGGAGGACATGCTCTGTCACTAAGACTGCCAGAGCTGACTGCATCCCTTGGCTCTCTCCATCACTTCCTACAACCCCAAATACCTCCCACTGAATTGCTGTCATGCATTCACCCGGTGCGTCAAAGTCACCCTCAGCAGGACACTGAAACACGAGTACAAGGACAGCGCTGCTGGAGGAGCCCAGTCCCCACAGTCAGCCTGCAGACGGAGGCTGGAAAAATCACCCTGCGAAATATCTCTGCTCAGGAGTACAGAGAAACAATGAGCAGTTTGCTTCAGAGGCAGCAAAAACATAGGGATTTACTGATGGTAATGTGCTGCTATTAGAGCAATAAATCCATTCGACAGTCAGCCAAAATGCCAGAGAAAAAGAATGTGAGCTTAGGGAAAACAGGAAAAAAAAAGGTGTTATTAGACCAAAGTATTTTCCAGCAATGTTCAGAGGCTGTTCTGAGTGATCAGTCAGAAAATCTGCTACCCTTGAACATGGTTCCAGGCTACCCCTGCAGCTATCATGCTTCTCCTGGGCTTCCTCACCCTGCACAGAGCTTTGCAAGCTCCAAGACACAGGGAAGTTGTTCATCTGAAGCACATGCAGACTATGCCCTTTCCCCTTTCCAGGGAAGAAGGCAGGGTAGGCGGTTCAAGGGCAGCAAGACAACAGCAGAAGGTGCTGACTTGGCAGTCTGCGGGCTGGCGCTGTCCCGAGTCTGCTTTTGCTCGCTGAAAAATAATTTCCACTGATGCCATGATTACTGCATCTCCACTTGTGCTCCTTCCTCTCTTCCCTCTTCGGTGGGCTGTTCTGGATGTTTTCCAATGGAGGACATTGTCCCAGTAGCCTCAGTCCTACATGTGGGGAAAATGCAATGTAAACTGGCCAGGTGAGCACATCTGCGGTGGCTCTGCTTCTGCTAAACCAGAACCCCTGCTGACGGCTGCGAAGGCACCTCCAGAGCACAGGCTGCTGACAGCAGACAGGATCCAACACCTTGTGCTCTTCTTGCCAAGCAATGGGACATTTCCAGCCCCTATACTGGGGCTGCCCATGTACACACAGAAAGCTCTGCCCCTATCTTATTCCCGGTAAAAGCGCAGACACAGAGGCGTTTGGCTGGAAAACTGTTAATAATCACATTTCCCGTGGATCTGGGGGCTGTTGCCTCAGCTGGATCCTCTGCTCTGGAGTACCCTAACATGTCCTCATGTTGCAACACCCTGCGGCTGCCTGGTGGGAGCCAGCGTTCCCATTCGATGGCTTGCTCCCCACGGAAACAAGCTGTCAGGTCTGCGTGGCTGAGATGACAGCTTCTAGTTGTGCTGTGCTGCCAGCATGCAGCCTGTTTCTGGGAGAATGCACAGGACCCTTGCACCAGGTACTTTGCTGAGGTCCAGCTGTTTTGTTCTGGTCCCACCATCTGATGTTGGCAGCGGCAAATGGAGCAGCGAGCTCAGTAGGTCAGTGCTTGCTCTCAGTGACTGGGGAAGATGAGTCGGCTTAGTTCAGGGCTAACAAACTTTCTCCATGCCAAGCATTCCCAACTCCTGCTCAGAGATACAGAGGTCCCAGGCTGAAGCCCCGCCAGACCAGCAGAGCAATCATATCGCACAAAGAGCAATGGCCCCTCTCCCTGCAGAAGAGAGCAGCTTTCCAGGGCTGCAAGTTGGCCCAGAGCTTTCTAAAACTGGGGGGATCCTGTCCTCAGCCCAGCAGTCAAATGACTGTACGCTCCTTATATACACCAGGCACCATCTCAGCCCTTCATGGGCTGCGTGTACAACAGTCCTCGTTTCTAATACCAATGCCTGCCTTGAATTAAGCAGCATGCACAGCAGCTCTCAGGCAGCCAGGCTACCAGAAAACCACCCCTGTAAAGCCCAGGAACCAAACCTAGCGCAAGGACCACGCAGCAGACACGTGCTCCTAGTGCTGGGGAAGATCTCCCTGCTTGCAGCTGAGCAGAAACTCAATTGCAGAAGTGAGACTGAAAGACAGGAGGAGGGCAGGAGCTCCACTGCCCCGGCACTGCCGCCCAGAGCGGGAGCTTGCCTTGGGGCGGGCAGCCTCACTGGAGCACGCAGCTTACCCCAAAGCTCACCTCGAAGGGGATAATGTAGTGCAAAAACTTTCTCAGGGGACATCCATGAAGAGTTTCTTGACATAGGAGTAGATTGGACTACCGTGATCCATCACCGCTTTCTGCATTCAAGGCCAGCTGTGATGTGTACTCACATTTGTGCTGCAGCAGGCTGGAAACTGAAAGCCATGGTGATAACCCAGCTGAGGGGAAAGGAGGAATCAGCCCGACGTGTCGCGATTTCCGCTCAGCCCTGTTGACTCCTGCAGTCACTGAAGTGGCACTGTTTGTTGATGTAACAGGGACTGACTCAGTGGGAACAAACCCCAAGGGAAAGGTCCTTCTGAAGTATTTGTTCCTATTATTTACTCTGTGGCTTAATCAGACATCTCTGCAGAAAAATCAGCAAGTACCTCCCCTTGCAATTTACTGAAAATGAGGTCACCGGCCCGGATTCATTTACGAAGAGCTTCCTAGGAACCAAAACGTTGCAGCAGAACAAAGTGAGCCTGCATTTTTCGCATCCCAGGACTGCCACCACCTGAAGCACATATTTTAAGTGCCTGAGCCTGAAAAAGCAAGTTCGTTTTCTTTCCTGGGACACACTTGCTCCAGCTGCAGACAGCAAACAGGGAGACATGAGAATGTGCATTTTCTGCTACAGCTGCACAAAAAGGTGGTAATGAACTGCATATCCACGCCACATGCATCACCAAGATTTACTACCAAACACAAAGCTCTGACAAGGAAAAGTCAAGATTTGGCTTCATCCTTCCAGTCTGATGCAGAGCTTCCTTTGAACTTTCAGCTTTGCTCTCCACAGCTGAGCATTAACATCTGCTATTTCTATGGGATCCCGAGGAAACTTCACAAAAGCAACCTAGCAGCCAGCCATTTAGCACAACCACATTTCTAAACTAGAGGGCAACCATATTAAATTAAGCTCCTTTCAACACAGACACACGGAAGAAGAACAGGAAAGGCAGAGAGCACCTCAAGAGCTCTAGTTTGAGATCAGTGTTTCACGTGAGTGACGGGTTTTCAAAAAACAAGCAGTAGGTAAAAAGTCTCACTCCTAGACTGATTCAACTCCACCACTACTTTGGAAAAGCAATGCAAAACTCTCTGACCTTCAAATGGGTCATGAGCAAGAAGAAAGTCACTAGCTTGCTTGGAAAGCCCTCATCTCCCAAGTCCCAGAGCCTCAGTGCCCCCCAACGAGTTATTGACTGCAGGCTTGCAGTGCCCATGGTCTGGCAGCAAAGGATGTTCTCAAGGAAAGTGGTTTGGTTGACAGCTGAGCTATCAGCAGATACATGCACAGAAAGGAGAGTTACAGCTTCCCAGAGAAGCAGCTCTTGAATGCCATTCCCACCTGACGAGTTTCTCGTATTGTGCAGCTTCCTTGAGGTTTGTCTTAGATTTGTGATAAGGTACTGGGAGTTTACATATGGAGGAACTGTCGCCTGCGAGAAGAGTGACTACATGAGCACTAAAGCCTTTGCATTGGGTTTTTCAGAGGAACACAAGTGCTTCTCTCCACAGTTCACTGCACACTGTCAGCTCCAGAAGTTTATGAACATATGCAGTGCCTCCATGCTGCTATGTTTGGCCGTAAGACTTCACTGATTCCCCCTCTGGGCTGCAGAACATGAGCAAGCAGGTACCTACAGGAATTCAAACCTCCACCCCAGCCCCTGGGTGTACGGGTGGGCACGTGGACGTGACTGTGATCCAGCTGCAAGTGCTTCAGCCCACGTGGAAGGAGGCAATCCTGATTTTCAAGGCAGTTGCTGATCCCTGCGTCCTCCCTCTGCCTCCATTTTGCTCTGGCAGAGCAGCCCCTGTGCAGGAATCCTTCATGGCTGAGAGCTGTCACAGCTCGCACAGACACCCCGGACCTAAGGGACAGAGAGGGGCACGTCCAACACAACCCTGAGAGGGATTTTCAATCTGTGTTTCTGGGTGGTGCCCCACAAGAAACTGGGAAGGAGCTGTAAAGTCATCGCAACTTGGCAAGCCTTGTCCCTACTTGATCTCATTAATCAATCTCTCTCAGAGAAAGGCACTCAATGGTATGCTGCCAAACTCCTTCCTCCTCCACCCCACAAGTGATCCAGAGGTGCTTTACATACCACAGCACCTGCGCCTGCATCAACAGGCAGAGCATCTGCCTCCTGCTCTCCACTCTCCACCTGTAAATCTACACCCCACACACTCAGGCTTGTAAATCCAAGCAGCAAACTTTTCTTTTTTAGCTTTGTTCATCCTTTTTGCACCATTTCTCCCCATCAACGCTGAGATCCCTTGCGCAACAGGACACAGTGCTGCATCTCCAAAAAGAGCCCCTCCATTTCACAGGCTATGGCAGCTGGGAGATGTGCCACTCCTCCAAGGAGGTCACTCCTGTTTTCCTAGTAAATGTGGCAAACATTGATCCCTTTGTTTTCCTATTGCCTCTGAAGAAGTGACTGCACTCAATCGTTGCCAACCCTGTATCTCCCTGATAACGTGGGACGTCCGTTTCTTCATCCCTGTGGAAATCATCCACCACAATCGAGGGCTACAGGTCCATGGGCTCTGTCACCACTGGAGCTGCATTAATTCACTGCATGAATGCCCTCAAACTGCCACCTCTTTTGTACTGAGCTTATTCTCCACCTGCTTAACCCCAAAAAGCCTTACACTGGTAAAGCAGCTTCTCACAGCATCAGTTCAGTGAATCTCAGCTGCCACTGCCCAACAGAACAAGCTTCTGTCCCACCACTCTTACCTGTCCCACCACACTTAGTTCCCAGCAGCCTCATCCTGCTCTGGCACCCCCAGTTCCCTCTGCTACCCTTAAACCAGAGGTGGGCAACTCAGTGCCTGTCCAATACATTTGTCCTTCCCACTTCCTAAGCTTTTGCCCAACACACATTGCTTATTAAGCAAACCTCTTCAGATGCAGTGGGTTTGCCTTTATCTTGTAGTAACCCTGAAATGTTAACAGGAGTGTAGCTTTTCTTGAGTTATTTTTCTTTCGTAGTTGTTTTGCTTTCTCTTCCTTTGGTTTAGTTGAATATACTCACTCCAGCATATATTACTCAAATTTATTACAAAGCAACTCCTTAACCTTCCAGACATCCTTCTTTGGCTACAACTGAGAAATCATCTTTTTTTTAAAAAGCAACATGAAGAGACTTTTGTAATCTGTCACTTCCATACTAAAAGTACATGCTTTGCCAGTGCCTGGAATTTGAGAAAACTTTTCTGCTGAGAGAATTTGCTAAAATAATGTCTGAATATCACTTGCCATTGAGATTGAAAATCTCTGCAGCTCAAGCCAGTAAAACGTAGATTGTGGGGTGGTGTGGCTGTGGGATGCTCTTCTGAGGATGCAAGTGGGTTAGGCAAAAAGAAAACCAAATCCAAAGTCTAATGGCAGCCCACAGAGGCAACACAGCTCATGTTCAGAGACTGCACAAATATTCCCTTTTATGATGGGTGGCCTTTTCATTGTGAGAATAGGAAGTCAAATCAAGTAAATGACTTTTCCTCCTTAATCATGAAAGCATTCTCTGCACCTGCCTATAGCCAGTGCTGCACAATTTGCCCAACACAAAACACTGCACTGCCACAGGAATGAGCATCCTCAAGTCCCACTCATTTCCAGGGAGTGCAGGCACTTGGCACCCCTGAAACCAGACATCTGTCCTCCCCCACCACCCTGCTCTGCAGCTTTATCCACCTGAACCTCCCTCTTCTCCCATCTCTGTGCCACAGAGAATCAGCCGTGCCGCAACCTCCCGGGCACCCCTCACTCCTCCCCATCCGTCCCGACAGCCCTACCTGCCACAGGAATTTCCACAGCAGCTGTGGCAGCCCATCCTCACTGGCTTGCCTCGGCCCCCCCTGCATTGCAGTCCTGCCAGGAAAGGCTCTTCCCTCACCCGCTGGCAGCCCAAGACGTGTCGAGCTCCGGGAGAAGCAGTGCCCCAAAAACTAGGTGCTCTCCTGCCTCATGAGTTGCTCCTCGGGCTCTGACGACAAGTCTCAGCTGTGCCCAAGTGGCAATTCCTTAAGCTATAGGCAGTTTTCCCAGAGGTTTCCCGGATCTTCTGTGCAAGGCTATTGCCATAAATCAATTGGATTGCTTAGTCACTTCTGTTCGTCCAGCCAGTGCCAAGGCAGACCTGCTATTTCACAGCATGTACTGTACGAAGGAGCCAGTTCCTGTAAATTAGATGCACCACTGCAAACTGAATTGCATATTGTTTTCCACGGCAACTTGTTTTCTGCTGGACTGGAGGAAACACACTTTACGGTTATAAATAAGACAAAGAACAAAAATCAGATAGTCATGTGAACGGCTGCCTGATGGAGGGCCATGTGTGCCTGAGAGGCTGAGGAGTGATGAGAGGAGAGCTCTGAACAGTCCTCCTAAACTGATCACACGCACTGAAG
>NW_010180294.1:2011-26704 GCF_000695765.1 Mesitornis unicolor | reverse complement strand
TACAGTGGAGCGTGGAGGGCTGAGACCCTTCAGGCAGGGTTTTACCAGCATGAAGCACTGTCCAAATCAACAGCTGCTCTTCAGCTCTGCCCATCTCAAACTGGGCTACAGAACAGAGACACCTGAAGTCAATGGGTGCTTAGGAAAATGCCAGCTTCTCTACTGAGCCTTCCTCATTTCTAAAATGGAGTGCACTTGGATTGCCCAACAGGGATGCTCTCAAGGATGCCTGGGACGTGATTATTCCCACAGAGCTGTGAGCCCTGGAAGCGAGACCATGTTGGCTATCCCCAGCAGGGGGGCTGCACCCCACAACTCCTAGCAAATGGCTCCCATGCTAGCCCCAGACGCTTGCCACAGCTGCAGATGTGCTCACGAAAAATGAGTGCTGAGAGCCTGGTGGGTCTTATCTAAACAAAAGTACAGAGAAGCCGAAATCAGCCAGGAGAAGATGCTGGGAAGCTCTACTTTCACCCACCCCATTCCCTGCTGCTCCCCAGGGGCTCCCAAAAAATAGGGTGGCTTCTCCAGTGCTAGTGGTCATGGTGGGGCCATATCTACCTCCTCTAACATCTGGACAAAAAAAAGCTCTTTTCTATTGGAAGGGTTTGTATTTTGATTCTCCTTACTTATAAAATTAAATGTTCAGCTTGTGTGACGTGTAAATAAGAAGCATTTAAAATCTTGGAAGGCCTGTGGCAGAGGAGAAATAATCAGGAAAGCCTGTGTAGTAATGCTGTGATAGTGTTTAAAGTAAACAGGAATCGGGGCCTGTTTGTGGCACATCCTGTATAATAAAAAAGATGAAAAGATGATCTATTACCACCTTATAGTATAAATGCGTAACATCTGATAAAACCTTCTGCATTTCAGAGGCAAACTGTCCAAATCTTGAGAGACACAAGTCATCTCTGATGGCTGCAGGCAGAAGTGGTTGACAAAAGCAGTCAAATTGCTGCCACTGAAGGACAGGACTTCCATAATGAGGTTGCAGAGCCCTCAGGAGCCTGCTCAGGAAACCGGCACTGCCAGCAGTGACCACGCTCAACGCCAAGACCTGACGCATACACCCCTGGGGCAGTTTCCTTCTCCTTGGCATCATGGTTGGGGCAGGGGCGCTGGGAGGATGGCGTGCCCATCCCATCTGGTGACAGTGCAGCAGGTGAAGCTGGGCTGGACCAGCTTCATGTTGGGGCTCATCTTAGCAGAGCCCCATCTTGAGTGCAGCTGCTGCAGAATCCCTGTGCCTGCCTACTCCTGTCCCCAGCCATGGCGTAGGGCTGTGTTCAACACTTCCCAAGGGTGGACATGAGGGCTTGAAGGTCACAGCCAGGGTGTCGCAGCTCTGCTGCTGCAGCTGCCACAGGAACAGGGAGGACAGCAAAGGGAGAGAGCTACAGAGATGCAGACTTGCTGCAAGCTGAGTTTGGCACTGAGCCTCCTCCAGAGGATGAAGCTGCTCCCATCCCAGGCTGCCTTCAGTGCCACAGCACATTTATAGACACCCGCCCCTCTGTGAAAAAAAGACCTGACCAGGTTGTAATCCCAGCATGGCAACAAAGAATCCAGAGAGCCTCGTCGGACAGCTCTTACTGACAACAGAGATAACAGAAAGCTGAGATGGGTCCCTGCAACGGAGCATCCCTGTGCACCCAGTATGCCAGCCTCCCCCAGGCCATGGCGAGACATTCAGCAGAACTGGGTGCGGGTCTGAAATGAAGTGACGATGCAGGACACATTGCCTAGCTCCAGGGTTTGTACTAACGCCACCCATGCCTCTGCAAGGCTGGCCCATGACCAGCCATCCTAATGAGCAGGCTTTTTGTGTCAGGTTTGAGGTGAGAGCCACAGAGGTGCTGTGGGTTTAAAGATTCACCAGCTCTTTCTCACTCCTCCTGCTCCATAAACAGCTTGTTTCTATTCTGACCTCAAATATTAAAGCAGCTATGGATGTTTTTAACTTCTGTGAAACTAAAAGCAACCTTCATACTGGACCGAATCCTGAAGTCCTTTTTTTTTTTAATAGTCCTTTTTAGGAAAAATACTTCACTTACGTTTTGGTGAGAGCTTTGCTTTCCAGTAGGGATGGAGGGAAAACTGAAAGAAGTTTTGGAATTGAGCCCACATACTGTAAATACAACGCAGGCATTGTTGATGTGTGGGTGGAAGCACTCACACCACAGAGCAGGAGCTGGTGAGGGAGGATATCACTTCTAGTCACTTGGATGCAAAAGCAACAGTCCCCATCCACACTCCATACCACGGCACAAAGGACATGTAAACCCCTTCTCAAATCACTTTCTTCATCCCAAGACAAAAAGCTCTCATTTTTGGCTCTGAAGGCTCAAGCACTGGCAACGATGCCGGCTACTGCACGTGCAGATGTGCTTCCCTTACGTGCATGTGTGCTGTGGCACATGCACACAGTACGTGTTGGTGAGCTGCTCCTGCCACCCCCTGTGGATGCAGCACGGCGAGAGCAACACCATGCTGAGAAACACTGCTCATCTTCCGTAACAGAAGGTGAGGTTTCTGGGTTTTGTATGTGTGTGCCTGAGTGTGTGCACTTGTGCTCTGCTCCTCCTTGAGTCATTTACAATTCACCTTGCAAGGGCTCTTCCACCTGGACCTCGGGCCAGTTGAAAGGGGCTGCAAGAGAAATGCAAATCCGAGGAGGAAACCCATGTGCCCCAGTTTGAGGGTTGCAGAGGGAGATGTTTTTGTCGGTGCTAACCTGCTCACCTTGGCAAGCCGCCACCAGAAAAAGGAAACGTACTCTGCTCTCTTCTTGCATGAGAGGTTAAGGACTCCCCTCAGTGCAAGGCAATGCACATCTTTGCGGTCACACTCCCCTGCAACATCTGCTTTTAAGTCTGACTTCATCTGTCTGCTCCTTTAGCAGTTACTTTGGGAAGTGATCCTTGAAAGAGAAGACCCAGCACTATCCAAATTATAGAACATTGTCATTCACAGAGCTAATCATTGCAAGGAGCTGTATAGACCCTTGACTGAAAGAGATGAAACTCCTGCAGGATTAGAAATGCTGCTTCTGCCCAGAGCAAAGCCTGGGGCTGCCTCTCCCAGCAGCAAACAGCCAGGCATCAGAGACAACCTCCGTTGTCCTGCTCTGGTTGTGCACGAGTAGTGGAGCCTGATGGGATGCTGAAAAGAGCCAGTCCCACCAGCTGGAGGAGAAAATCCCAGTGGAGGAGGAGTGGGGAATTTCTGTGGAAATCCTGGCACAGACCAGGGCTGTCAACTGGCAGGGTCACAGAGCCCACCTGAGAGGAACATCTTTTGCTGGGCCAAGGAAGCAAAAGATGACCACTTGCCTGAACTCTGGCAGAGAGACGGATGAGGGTGGGGAGTGCATCCCTTCCCACGGGGCTGTGCACCCCAATGGTGTGCCATGTGTAGCAGTATTCAACAGGGCTGTGTGGACTACCCAAATCAAGACAAAAATGGTAAGGAACAACTGCGAACACAGAGATCTCAGAAAGCAGGCAGTGCAGTCCCAGTTAAGCCTTACCCTGGTAAATAATGATGCATGTTGGTCCCCAAGACTCCTTGGGGCTGCAAGCTAGCTGTACCACCTGCTATCTCCAGCCCATCAGGACCCTGCATCAGGTTCACCCTTCAAAATGTCTCCTGCACCAACACGTACCCATCATCCACCTGTACCTGCAAATCTTGCTTTTACAAAGCCTGCCACAGGGAGCACACAGGCCCGTGGATCAGAAGCTGGGGCACAGATCCAGCAACTCACCTGCACAGCGTCTGCACGAGGGCATATGATGGACTAACTTTTGCCTGAAAGCCCTGCTAATGTTCCACAGATCTATCCCATGCAGCACTCTGACTCCAGTCCTGACACTTTCCCAGCAGCCAGGTCCAGCTGAATTTCTTTAAAGACTTTATAGCAATCTCTACATCAGTCAGTGAAGCTCCAGCAGAGTTTCCTTCCTTTAACAGAGGGCGATTGAAGTTCCTGTGCTGAGAGGGCAACATGCAGCCATGCCAAACCACCTGAGAGCCCAGGACCAGAGCTACACAGTCTCTGAGCAATGCCCATGTAGTATGCAGAAACCTGGGGGACCCTATGGTCCTAAACACACCTTTAAAGGCTTTGCCATCGCAGTGTTTGATGTAACTGGAGCAAGCGCAGAAGCTGTGCTGTGCTAGCTCTTTGGAAGCTGAATTATTCAGTGACAGCCTCTGGATGCTGAAGAGCACACTTGGGCTAGGAGGGTATGTGAGTATCAGCCCTGCTGAAACATCAGACTGCTGGTTAGTCAGCTGCAATATGCATACAAAACTATTTTGATTTTAATATGCCATCCAGGATGGAGGCAATATTCAGACAGCACATACATTATCTTTTCCAGTTAAACTCTTCCTTAGGTACAACCACAATTAAGGTTGTATATAATAATCACTGAGTCTACTTGACTCCTCCTTGCTTAGACAAATACACTTTAAAAACACCTTCTGAAGAAAACATACTTTCTCCCCCCCGCCCTCAACAAAAAGCCCAGCTGCATACCTTAAAACAAGTATCCTACTACCTTGTTTTTCCACGTTTCTCTTCATTTTCTGTTATGATAAGGCATCACAAGTAGCACAGCCCCTCTAGCTAAAACTGCAGGAAAAGGGTGGGGCTTTCTAGCATAACTCACACTGCGCCTTATTTATGTAACCGTTTGGTTTGAGACAGCGGCCAGACCCTCCGCTGGTGTAAACTGGAGAGCTGGGCCGCAGCTAAGGCAGTTCGGGGACTTCGTACCAGTGGAAGACTTTGACCTCCAAGCCCATTGGTGCAGGATGCCTGGAGTCACCCTGCTGATAGCACCCTCCCAGGAGCAGCCACCCAGCATCTCTGCAAGCCCTGCACAGCATCTGGTAGAGCTCAGACCAAGTTAGGTGAAAAAACACACCCTTTTGGGTTGTACTTCTGCAGCACCTGACACTGCCATGGGGCTACTGCTAGTCTGTGTGATGCACTCGCGGCTCATCGTGATGTTAGGTCTAATGAGTTACAAAACCTAAGGCTTTCACTTGCTCAGATGCTGTATTTAATAGAAAGCTGGGCAAATGCTCTTATTTGGAGTTTCTGCTGTGAGAGTGGTACAGCCTAGGTGGCGCAGGTTGGAGCAAAAGCCATTCCGTGCATTTGCCCTCAGCTGTATCCCCATTTCACAGGAAGATGAGGCAGTCTGAACAGCCACCCTCTCATTTGGACTAGAGCCTTCAGCACTGCCAAAAGCTGTGGGCATTTGCTATGGGCCACGCAGTGCCTTTGCAGCCCCCTTCCCATCACCAGAGCATGAAGAGGAGCCTCAGCGTGAAGGTGGCTCTGGCCCATCAGCCATGGAGGCTGTTGTGCAATGCCACCTACGCAGCGCAGAAATCCCGTCCGGTTCCTTCCACATGATCAGCGTATGGCCGCTGCTGAAATCCTACACATGGCTGCGTATCTCAGCCTGCAAAGCTGCGAGCGGGTGGCTCGGCCGCTCCCCCAGCCCCTTCTCCTCTTGGCATGGGTGGGCTTGGAGCATCCCACAGCAGGGAGTTCCTCTGGGCAGCTCTACACGGAGATGACAACTAATTTCTTTTCCAAGTCTGTACGCACATCCTTTCAATTTCATCACACAAACTGTATGTCTTGTTACCAGACAGGGTAAGGAATGGAAGAGTTTTCACAATGACCTTAAA
Source organism: Mesitornis unicolor (assembly GCF_000695765.1). Classification (NCBI taxonomy): domain Eukaryota; kingdom Metazoa; phylum Chordata; class Aves; order Mesitornithiformes; family Mesitornithidae; genus Mesitornis; species Mesitornis unicolor. The sequence continues at coordinate 20,992 of NW_010180294.1, read as the reverse complement.
TATTTCACTTAAAGCCGATTAGTTTTCAGGCTAAATAATCCCACGTATAAACTTTGTGTATTTCCTGACCTCAGTTTTCTTTACCAGGACCTTTTCACTTTCAGCCTGAGGACTGTCAGAGGAAAGCACAAAATAATGTTTCACACATATTCTAAACAAACTAATATGGAAAATATTACAGAAATCAGCAACTGGCTTCTTGGGTTTCTACTAATCCCCTCTGAACAGGTTTAAAGAATTCAGTGGGGTGATACCCTGTGGCTCTTGTGAGATGTGTTTCAACAGCTAACGCCAGTGTGGAAATCCAGGGACGGCTGCCTCTGTGCTGCTCCTGCAACTGCTGCCAGCAAGTGATCTCAAAAGAGCCACTGGCCCTTACAAACCCTTGTCTTTAGAGACCCCAGGACACAGAAGCAAAAGAAAGCATAGGAAAGGGGAAAGGGAGCTTTTACAAAATGAATTGCACAAAAATCAGACTTTCTAACCCACCTGCTGCCTGAGAATGGACTCCGTACCTTGCTAGTATTAGTTCTGACAAATATATGTCTTTCCTTGACTTGCAAGATTAAGAGCTTCCTTGGAAAATCACTCAGAGGGCATAAATATTGAGAATATGTGACTTGGGAATCCAAGCTTTTCTAAGTGCTTTAGCAGGCAGAGGAAATGCGCAGCATGAGAATGAGCAGCCTGCAGCGAAGGACTCAGCCAAAGAGGAGTTCAGTTACGACTGATCAGACCCAAGCATCGTCACCCTCACCAGATTAAAACTCAGTTCTCTTCCACAGTGGAGACTGTTCAGCAACCTCAGGTAGCACCAGAGACTCCCGACCTCCATGAACAACCTGCCACTCCTTGGTGCAGAGAGATACATTCACAGTTTTTTCTACAAATAACCATTAGCCTTAGCTACAAACTGCTTGCATCCCCTCAGTGCCCATTCTTTGGGGGCATTTTCGGCCAAGGACAAGCCTATGCTCAGACGTTAATTGCACAGAGAGTTTTAAAGATAAGGCGAGGGACCTGCAGGACCTAATTTTGGAGATCAGGACGATCTCGGGGACAGGGAAGGAGAGCAGGGCTGCAGAGAGCTGGCTGGGGCGGGCAGAAGGTGCCTCCAATGCAGACAGGGTCCAACTCCATGCTATGCTCAGACCATCCACGCCAGCCTAGTCTGTGTGTGAGGGATCCCATGAAATAACTGCATGTGCCTGGGTTTTTCTCTTGGTGTGTCTCCTGCAGGGATGTAGTGTTATTCTTTCCCAACCCGTTCTCTCACAGGGGGAGAGAAATTATCTCTCCTTTGGGACAGCCAGCAAAGTGGCACGAGGCAAATAGCACCACTGGGGATGGGGCACCTTTCTTCCCTGTCATGCTGGTGCCTCCTGGCAGGAGTTAAAGTGAAGTAGCCTTCACACCTCCAGTGAGGCAGCCAGGAGCCCTGTGCCAGTGAAGTCAGCTTGCAGAGCTGGGCAAAAAACAGGCAAGGGTATGGAGTAACCCTGCAGCTCCTTCCATAGTGAAACACAGAGTGATGGGGTCAGCAGCAGCCACCCCTCAAACTGCAGCACACTTCCCTGCTCTTCCTTGAAACTTTCAGGAATGAGTTACCATACAAACTGCAGACACCGGCAGAACTACAGCCTGCTCCAGCATCACAGCGCAGTTTTTCAGGGTTTGAGGTGCAGAGGACCTTCGCACAGAAGAGACGAGACACAAACATTCCAGTCAGGTACATACTGGTGTTCACATCCACACCTAATGTGCACAAGCCCTGCACCTGGGCGCACATCTCCAGCGTGCACATGCATGGAGGAGGCATGAACGCACCCAGCTAGACAACAAGAGATTGTTTGTATTCATCTACTGTAACATTTTGTCCCCAGGACTGCAATTCATCTCACCTATTTTTAGACATGTTCAGTGTAGATGACTGCATCTATGGTAGTTAACTCCTTTTACAGCGACCGCGCTGCGCAGCCACAGCTCCTCTCGTGCTGTGCAGGCAGGTCATGCACGCCGGGTTCTGCAGGGGCCTGTTTTTCCCCACAAAGGAAGTCTGGCGCAGATCTAGCTATTTGCCACATATGCCACCCAGGCATCATCAAGTGCTTTTAAAATCTTATTATCCCAGCGCTCCTCACTTTCCCCTGCCTTTCCATGTCAGCCTTCCATGACGCTTTTTTCCACTACCTGCAACTTTTCACATGATTTTTCCCTTCGGTTTCCTCCTTTTCCATCCCCTGATCAGCTTCAGCACTCAGTTTCTCCCTGACTTCCCATTCCGCATCCACCCCACGCCACTCATCTCTCCTCCCACTCTGCCCCTGCCATCGCCCACACGCCAACACAGCAATGGCTCCATCAACCTCTGCCCCCAGCTCTGTCACAGCTCTGCCTGTACATGCACCCCACCTTGAGGCACCCACTCACTTCTCCTCACCCTCGTATCTCCACACCTGCACGGGGTTGTCCCCACACCTGTGCCAGGCCAGCCCCCACGTCCCCCCCATGCGCCACCCTGGCCCTGCACCCTCGCAGGCTCACCCCACACAGCTGCACTCTGCCATCCCAGCTCTGCCTGGCCTCCTCCAGGCGCTCGTTTGCTCTGTGCAGAGGGGGAAGACGCAAGGACGCCTGCGATTTACACGTGGCTAAAGCAGATTCCCAGATGGCTTCGCAGCTTCCCTTGTATTCTCTTTAGTCTTCCTGGCCTCCACAGTCATTTCCCTTTTCCACCTGCCTTTCCCCTTCACTCCCTTCCTGCCCGTCTTATCTCTCTCTCCTGGCCCTGCTCTCCTACGCTGTGCCACTCCCTCCCCACAACCGCCCCATCCCACTCGCCCCAGGCACCTCCCGTGCTGCCCCGTGCTCTCCCCGCACTCACAGCATCGCCGCCTCTTTGCAGCTCGAACCGGCCTTTGCCCGGCTGCAACGTGAGTGTTGCAAGCGGAGGACAGCTGAAAAGACAATCAGTGAAAAGCTGGGGAGCTTCTGCAGCTAAAGTTGACAAAATCCTGGAGAAAATAGAGTCAGAAAAGAGTCGTGCTCTAGTTCCCAGCTGGAGCATGTGACGGGATTGAAAACCCTTTGTATGCCTCTGTGAGAACAACTAATGGGAAAAAAGCTCAAGGAAATGGTGACATGATGAGACAGCAAAGAGGCAAAATGTGGGACTAAGGGGAGGAAAGACAAAGAGGGAAAAAAAGAAAACGGGAAAAAGCAGGTAGATTCTTAGAGGCACTTCACATGCTTTTTTAAAAGTTGCACTTCCTTTGAATTATCAGTGCTGGAGATATTTTAAACCCAGCTCTGCTTCCCTTGAAAGATTAATTTGGCATGCAGTCAATTCTCAGATGAGCTTGCAAAACATGAAAGAAGCTGCAAGTGTCACTAAAATGTAGGACCAGCCTCGATTCTGAGATTGAGAACTGTGCATCTTCCTCCTTGACAGCAAAATGGTGTCTCTTATCCTCTTCCTCCCTCCTCACCTACCCTGACCTCCCAATAAAAGCAAGTTTATTTTTCTTCTAAATAGCATAGAAGGCATTGCAAAATTACATAGGATCCTGGTCACATTGAGAGATTAACTCATCTGGAATCTGACCCAAGAACACCAAGGAAAAGACTTCTGTTTCACCCTCGGGTGCACATCATGTACATCATCAAAAAGAAACGCTCTGTTTGCTTACAGACACAGCAGCACAGACATAAGTCCCCTTGGCGTGAACAACAGCCCTGGTCTAGGAAGAGAAACTGCAGCAATTTCAAAATTGTTGGCTGCACTTTCACAAAATGTACTCAAACCATATTTTCCATTGATCTGACGACTCTGGTTACTCAAACAGCTCCTCAGCCTACTTCCTGTTCTGCTGGAGCGCTCAGCAGCCCCACTAAGAAACAGAGAAAAAACCACGAATTCTAACTTTATTTTGAGGTCATCAGAAATAGCTCTGGGAGATGGTTCCTATTTTTGTTGCAAAAATGTATTTATAACTGTACTCCTGTGGGAGGGCATGGCAATCTGACCTGTCCTGCTCCCTGAGATGCCACTTCAGCACAGTTGGTGAGTGCAGCCCATGCACCGCTGCCAACATCCTCAACTCTGAGCACAAGAGATCTGCCATCGGAAGAGAGGGGAAATTCAGTCTTTGTGCCACATTTTGTTCCTGGTCTGCTCGTGCTGTGTTTTCCAAAGGATCCCTGATAGAGCCAGATAGGGAGGGAAAATTTTGCAATGTGGGCAGCTCTCCATGGTCTAGTCATTTATATAAACAATGCACTAACCCAGCCCATCTGTGTTTCATGCTGTTCTTACTCTGGATCAGATTTATCCCTCCCATAAGCCCACCAGAGCTATGGCAGAGTTGATTTGGCCCAATCTCACTCCAGTCATGCAACTGAAACAAAGCGACATCCTAGAGCGTCGATCCTGCTCCAGAAAAATGAGAGGGAAGCATCATTCAAGGAGTCAGCAGGCTCTGTTCGCTGGCCCTGGTTCCTGCAGTAGCAAAAGAAGACAGAGAGGGACCAGCAGACAGCAGCAAATAAACACCTTCCAGTGAGATCAGCTGGAACTGCTGCTGTAAAATCAGCTGCTGTTTTTGGAGTCTCCCTTGCTCTTCCAAAAACCACACAATATTTTCAAAATTAGTGGTGAAATCTGTGGCTTTTCATTAGGCAGTATGCAAATTAATATGCCTTAGGGATTTAAAGGGATTAGCAGGTATTTTGTGAAGTATTTTATCTTTGGAGAATTTATTCCCAAAAGTTCTAATGCTAGCTGTGCTGCTTTAGAGAGGTTCAGTGCCATCACATTATTAGAGTTCCCTGGGCCAAAGCTTGTTGCTCAAATCCCCACTCCATTCAATAAACACTGACACCAAGTAACAACATTCAGCATGTGTGTAATGTATGCTATGTTACAGCTGGCCACGCTGTCTAAACTGACTTGCAATTTAATTCCCAAGCAAGTAACTTAATTGCATAGTATATGGAAAATGTTATGCAAGCCTCTGTTTTCTGACAATAGCCAGTAAAGCTGCTTTCCTCCCTTAATTTTATATCCTGGAAATATTCTAATTCTGTTTGTGATGCCAACAGTAGTTTTAGCTAGTTTTCCAAAGGCAGCTGCTCTCCAGAAGACCATCTGCATGTTGTATACAATCTTCAAAACTGCCCTCCTGGTGCAATTGCACTGCAGTTAACCCTGCAGATGGAGCACCTGCGCAAAGCGCGCAGCCCATGGATACACCCAACATCCATGCCTTTGCTTTGGGGATTATTCCCTTTACATGTCTAATAGCTGTGAGGACAGACTAAAAGGAAGGAAGAATATCCTTGCCTCCTTCCCCTTGAGGGAGCAAAGACGTATACCTACCAGCTGGAAAGGAGGAAAGTGAACACTGCAGCATCTTGATTCAAGAGGCAAACTGGAGAACGTGTCAGTGTATTGAGAGTAAACTGAACTCCAGACAGCCTTAGAGGCGCTAGAGAACACTTGGTGTCACTTCACACAGCACCTCTGCACCACTCAATGACAAGGTACTTTAGGATGGTTCAACAACCCTGCTTGGTATTTTCCAAGCACTGTCAGAGCCTAAGATGACTCATCAAAAGATGTGTACAACCTTGCACAGATCATTGTCTGAATGCAATTGTTTAGTGGCAAAGTTGAGATTTTTGCTAAAATCTTACAATCTGCAGCAGAACTTTAGTCAGAGCTGTATTCCCATCTCCTGACAGCTGCTTGTGTCAAAGAAAACTATAGAAAAATGCAAAAAATCGACAGGGAAATGGTGTGAGCCTCTGTGTGCATTTTGCATTGTCCTCGTTCTTCAGTGACCACCTGTATCTCTATCTGCGCCCCTGTCTCCAGATTTCGCCTGGGAGATGAGTCTGAATTTCGGGGGAGATGTGAGAGTCGAATGCCATCCCAGGCTTCATGACACCAGTACAGACAGGAAGGCAGATTTCGCTTTAGTTGTGTATGCGCTTTTTGTTTCGGCCAGGGCAGGGAGGGAGAGCTGGCGTTCTCTATTTGTTACAGGAAAGCCGCACTGGCTTGCATGCTCTGCCCTTCTGGCCTTTCTTTCCACTCAGCCCATTTCTCGACTGGGAGAAGCAGCTATTTCAACAGCAGGTTTGCCCTGCCTTGCTCTCACAGCCCCTAGCTCTTGCAGATAGGTGGTTGAGACTCTGAGCTTTCATTTTTAAAAAGAAAGTACATGTCTAGCCTTCTGGCTTGCGGAAAAGACTGAAAAATTGTCCGAGTGTAAGTTGAAGGCATAGAAACTAGCCCACTCCTCACCTCGGCCACTGCCAGCCCCTCGCCTCTACATAACTCCATGATAAAAACATCCGTATCCTGTCGGCACCATAAGATTCAGTGACACTAAAATGACAACGGGCCAGAAAAATGCTTACAAACCTTCCTATTGCAGGTAAAACCCAGGATCTTCCCATGAATGGAAAAGGTCTTTCCAACAGTCCCTGCCCAAGAAGGGCTGTTGCTAAAAAGTTCGCTGTCCCACAACACAATGCCTTTTTTGTGCCCGAACCCTCCCAAGGCACAGAGGGAAGGAGCTCAGAAGACAGTCAAGATAAATCTCAGCAAAGGCATCACTGCTCCAGCTGCTGAGGGATGGGCTTCAGACAAGGAAATGGCACATGTCAAAACAAGGCAGGAAACACAGTGGGGAACAGTAAACTCGACGAGGGCTCATCATATAGCAAATGCTCACATTCCTTCCCCTCTGTCTGGGGAAACTGCAGCACGTTTTGGCTACAGCAAAGCAATTACAAGCTTTTTGCTCGTTTCCCTTTAATGAATCAGTTGAATGAGCCCAGTGTCGGGGGAGTGAAAGTCTGCCATTCAGCTGTCTGCAAACTCTGGCTTCTGTCAAGATTTCTAGATCAGATTTCAGGGCCCCAGGAGTTTGGGTTATTTTTCTAAATGAGCTTCGACATTGCATCTTCCGGAGAAGCTGCCAGTTATCTACAAAACCTACAGCTCTTATTCATTCGATACCACAGGTTTCAGTCTGAATCACAGCAAAGTGTGGTTGACCTCAGATTAAACTAAAGTACTTGCTCCATGGCATTAGACTTTTGAGTTGGCCAGCATGGGAGCTGGATGGAGCATGGATTTTTTTACATCAGAGCTCAGCCAAAAAACTAGGGGAGAGGAGATGTGCAAGTTGGGCTGAACACAGCTAAAATCATGGGACTGTTGAAGGAAAACTCCAAAATGTCTCATCTGGAGCCAAAGCAAAAGGAGGTGTTTCATCTCAGGTTATATAAGTTCTAAAAAATCTTTTCTTTTACCTTCTTTCCATGTGTGTTAGCAGTGAGGTTAACGTTTAAGTGAAAAATGCCATTTTGAATAAAATCTACATTTCAAATGCTTGCAAAACATAAACAAATCATTCCCAAAATGAAACAGTTCACTCTGAAAGTGTCAGAATGACATGCATCGCTATTTTTAACATCCCTCCCTCTTCCCCCACCTCTGTATTTGTTTCTAGGCCAGAACTATTCAGAAAATGTGTTTGAATTTGTGAATCACTTTGACTCCCCCTCCCCCTTGACATTTGCTGGAAAATTCACTCTCTGCCAAAAAACTGTTCCCCCAGCTCCAGCCAGCTCCTATAACCTTCTGTCCTGCCAGGGTTTGTCTGGATGGGGCTGGGGGTCTGACTGCCTTGGGGACATGGTGCAGATGATCTAGAGGAAGAGCAGGCCAGGAGGGCAAACCCCAGTGTCTCTCTGGGCAGTGATGGGCTCTGTGGCACAGAGCAGCCCGACCCTCCACTGTGGCTGCTCTGAAAAAGCCCTGAGCCACCCTCTCCCAAGACTGAACGGGGAGTCGGGCTCCAACAGAAGCTACCACGCAGGAAGAGTTCCTCATTGGGCTGCAGCTTTTGGGTATTACGGGAGTGCTTTGAGTTCTGGTTCTCCTGGAAAAACCTTGCATTCAATGCCCTGTACCACAGGGCCTCAGAGCTGCCTCCTATCAAGTTTACAGAAATTTTGGCTTTGGCTTCAAGGGAAACATGACGGCTCTGAGGCTTGCAATACAATGCAGACACTTGATTCTTCGCAACCTGGCAATTCGTAGAACAATTTATGCGCAATGCGGGTGTAAATGTTACAGCTCTCTTTTCTGAGTGTTTTGCTCCTACCCTGAAACTTTTAGCAAGTGGAAAACTTGGATCTCTTCCTCTTAGTCCTCACATCCAACCTATCTGTAAGTCTTGCAGATTTTTGCAGGATAACATCCCTAACAGAGTCTTTCCAACCTACCCACGCAACTAAAATTCACCTCTAAGGCTCATCACGTCATATCTTAATTTCACATCTCAATAGCCTTTCCTCTGCAGGCTTGCTTTGCAAAGATCCACCAAATGCCTTGCTGAAAGACCACTTTTCTAATCCATTGATTGGCCTCTCTGCAGCTCTCAGCCTGCCCACTTTGAGTCCTTCTCCTGAGGTGCAAGTCTAAGCTGCTTGACTTTTCTTTCAAGGCTGTGATTTATTCTATTCCCATCACTTTTTATTTCAGTGCTGAAAGGTCAACTCCTGCGTATGCTCAAGCATGAGATCAGCCTATATTAAAGAGGCTCCTCTGAGCTTTCTCCCTTCTGGGAAGGGTTCCCATCCACAAGAACAAACCTAGGATCTGGAACTGCATTTAAGCTGCTCCAAAGCTTAAAGACCACAATTCAGACCTGGTTGGGCTGTTCAATACAAGGACAGATGAAAAGACACAAGGAGGAGGCATCGTGCTCCGTCTTCATTTCCTTCTCATTACCGACTCAGCACCTGGTCAATGTTACAGTCACTTGTGACCACCTGGACTCCCATACTCCCTTCCTTGGCTCAAAAAAGCCATTCCAGCAAAGAAGGGTAATATGAGACAACAGAGAGCTGAGGAGAGAGGCCAAATCTTTTCTCCTCGAGATGAGACATAGATGAGGGGCTGCTAATGGTGGAGGAGCTGAGCTGTATCCCTGGCTTCAGATCATTTGTTTTAACCTGCTGTGCAAGGGGGCTTTCCATGGGAGCCAGACAACACCAGTTGCCCACTCCTCTGAGAGAGTGGTCTGGTTCAGTTTAGAGACGCTTTTCCAAAAGTTCATCTTAAATCTATGAACTTTATGCAGGTTTTTTTCAGCGGTGGTACATCTTGCTCAAAAACTTCACCAAGCACTGTTTGTGTGTGAAGGTGGGAACATGACACCCAACAGGGCAATTCTGTTCACTTTGCAAAAAGATCAAGGTTAGATCCAGCTCGGCTAAAAGTACGGAAGGGAAATGCAGCATTTGTCAAGCAGAGAGAGATACAAATTCCTAGGAGAATGTTAAAACAATGGAGCTGGGAGACCATTTTTCAAACAATGGGTTTCACGTATTCTGCGCCGTCTTTTAAAATACAACAGTAATGCAAGTGGATAGAGATATGACACCGTTCTAAAATCTCTTTCCTTTGTTTGCTTTCTGGATGCCCTGGTCTCCACCCCAGTAAGACATTCCCACCATGAAACCCCAGGGTGAAGGGCCTTCAGCTCTAAGTAAATACACCTCTGATGAGATAATAATTAACACGCTTTTTCTGAAGCTGCTTGGCAATTCCAGTTCTAAATGCCTCCTACTTCTGTGACCACGTGCCCTGCTTTCAAGATGCATGTATTAATGGCAGCCTAGACTGCCCTAAACAGCAAGAACAGGGGTTGCTGCGTGGGGGCGCAGCTGTGTGTCAGCCCCTAGCAAGAACAGGATGAGACAGTAGGACTCGGAGATCAGCACGGTGCCAGCAAGTGGTGCCCAGCTCCTCTCCTCCTCCTGCTGCCATCACAGGCACCTACCTGGGCAGAGCACATTTGCTGCTATCCCACGCTGCCATCTGCAACAGCACCCAGAGGAGGAAATACCACCCTGGGGCCTTTCATGGTCACTTTGTGTGAGTACCAAGGCCAGCACAAGTATGAGGTGATGCTGAACTGGCCCCAACGCAACTAAGATGATGATATGCAAGCATGGATTAAAAAAATAGGAACTGGGCTTCATTTCAGAGTTCAGAGAAACATTTGAACCTGTGGGCACTGATTCAGGCTCATCTCTAATTATATCCCAAGCTCGGCCTTTTGAACTATTTCTGTAGTCCTCAGTAAGGGGCCACTTTGCAGTTATTTGAGTTCCTGGCCAATCTGTTGTTGGATTTTCCACTTGACATTATTAAGGGATTAAGTTGTTTGTCTCATCATCTTTTATCTGTCCCGTTGAGTCTCTTACAAACAGACTTTAGTCACACCAGAGAAGACAGGAGGGAAAAAAAAACCCAACACTTCCAAGATATAATCACAGTTTCGAATTTTTTGTTATTATTGTTTAAATTTATTACTTTGGATATGTAAACTTTGCTGAATCCTTTAATCTGGAATGTATTAAAGAAAGCATTAGGCATTACAACATGTCATTGGATTATACTGTCCTGATTCAGCTACAACTGTGGAAGAAATATATAACAGGAGATCCTGCAGAGTTATACATTTCAGACTTAGATCATCAATTGCCATAGAGAAGATAAAAACAAATGAAGCTAAGCCTGGAAAGAATGTTGCTAAAATTGGAGAAACATTTAATGTGAGTTGCCTAGGGGTGCAATAACTTTGCCTGTAACTTAACAAAACCCACCCACATAAAACATACCAAAAGAGATTGCAGATTGGACTCTCTGATCTGCAGTCTGCCAAAAAGCAAAGCCAACCTTTTTTCCCATCCTACAGATGCAGGTTTGAATGGTCCCTGCAGAGTGTTAAACATATTACTTGTAATAGCAACCATATTACATTTGGACATGTTGCTAATTCTCCCCCAGCTGTTCTGTACCTTACTTGCAGTGGGAGGATGCCCCAGGATACCTAATGGGGCTTGTGGCTGCTGGCAGAGCAATTCCTATGCTCCACAGGGTGAGATGGAGTCTGCTCACCTCCCCCTCACTCCTGCCCTCCTCAGTGCCCTTGTCTTCTCTCTTTTGAGGGGTACACATGGCCTCCCTCGACTATTGTATTGAAGTAACAATTTAACAAAAATGTTTTGAATGCATTTAGCTCAACAGGATAAAAGCTGTTCTTATACCTCCCCAAAACACCTTTGTAAAGTACAGCTGTAATGAACAAGGCTCAGCGGTGAGCTGAAGGCTGGGCTCCATTCCTGCCCTTTTCCTGAGCAGCAGGGATCTGAGATTGTTTAGGGAAGAACAAAAAAAACCCCACCCAACCCTAAAATGCACTTTCTAAAAAGTCACCCTACAGATCTTTCCATTTATAAAACTCATGTCCCTAAAGGCTCTGAAGCACTGTACCCATCAACAGGCAAAACCCCCGCGGGGACCGTGTCTTTGCTTCATTAATTCAGTTTAACATTGGATTTACCATGAGATGTAACTGGATACATGCAGGGGACAGCAAGGCAAAAACCCATAAAGGCCCAAATCTGCAGCAAGCCCCTGCCGGCTTCAGTGGAGGTACAACAGCTTTTATCAGCAATTTATCTGACCCTAACAAAAGGAGCGAATTGTTTAGCAAAGGAAGAGGGTTCTTTGATTCTATCTTGCTGCAGACAAATTGCCCAAGCAAGGGCAAAGGGACAGGAAGCGAAGGGGGAGGAGGTGGTGATGCTGAAGGTAGGTGCTGCTGCTGTTTAGCACTCTGCTAACTTCCACTCAACACTGGGTTTCTGATGGCCCCTTCTGCAAACCCAGGGCCAGGCTTGCTCCCTGCCTGGCATAGCCATCCTACCAAGACACTGTGCTGGTTATTCCTGGTATTGATATATTGGTCTTCATTCAGGCAAAGCCCAAAGCATTCAGGCTGAAGGGAATTCTGTGACAGTAAAGACTCCAGACTGAGACTCCCCTCTGCTCCAAGAGCCCTACTTTGCAAAACCCCAAGCACAAGACTTAAAGTCAGGGATGAAAGCCCAAAAGCCAAAGATGAAACCCTAGACAAAACTCACATCAGTTCAGCGAGGGCCACACCACGGCAACTGCAGGTGCCGATTTTGCTGCAATTCAAACGTGTGAAGCAAACAGTGAAGAGACAATCTGATCCTGTCCTTTGAAGCAAACTCATTAAAATGTCCCTCAGTATGTCACTCCAGAGCCCATATATGTCTTTTCAGGGAGACAAGGGATGCTTTACTATTACTTAAAACCACAACAGTGTTGAATGCTAATGCAGTTCCTGTTGTGTAGTGCTGATCAGATAATACACTGTACTGCTCACAAGAAGAAGTTGTAAGTGCTAAGCACTTGTTGTTTTACCCCCCTTCCCCCCACCCGGGTCTCCTTCCAAAAGCAATCCTTGTGTTTTAGCTTAGATCTGAAAGGAAGAATTAAATTCTTTCTACTAGGCTGTCTCTTTTTCCACCTCATTAATGAAAAGAACATACTTTACTATAAAAAAAATACTTCTTGTGGCTGAAATGTGTGACATTGAAATAAATATTGCGAGAGAGAAAAGGCTAATATGGGTCTTAGCAGCTTGCAGCAGCTTTAGACTCCAATACTGCCTATCTCCCTAAGGTCAGATAACACTAGTACTCAGTCGGCACAGCCTGCGGCTGACTACAGCAGTGAGGATCTCCACAGGTGTGCAGTCACGACAGCCACTCTGCGCTGGTGCACACCCACCATGGCTGGAAAAGCAGCTGCAATCTATGTCTTCCAAAAGCTTCCACAAATTCTGAGCACATTGGTGGCACATACACCCAGACTGAAACTTGCAGCTGGAGACCCTGAGCTTCTGAACATACCCATGCCAACTCATGCTGAAAGGCACTGCTGGGTGATCATTCCTAGTACAGAGCAGATCACACATTTTGCTGCTGAAAAACTGATTTAAAAGCCGAATTAGAGGCACTTGCTTTTGAAGCTGGTAGACCTCAGATGGAGCAGCTTCCTGAACTACTTGCAGCTATTGTGCATGTGTGTATGACCTGGCTTTTTATGTGCATAAACAAGACTGAAATTCCAGTCAGTTTTATAGAAGGCACTCATGAGTACTTTAGAAACAGATTCCTCTGTCTTAAGCACACTCCTGGGCTAGTCCTCAAGATGCCATCACAGTCAACAGAGAAGAAAGGTACCTTAGGAGGAGACTTATCCTGAGAAGACATCCAACTAGGTTGAGGAAGATGAATTCCATAAAAGGGTCATTTCAAGTGACCCAGCAAGCGTGGAAGCCCCACATTCCCCAAAAGGTCACATTTGAGAATAGAGATTAAGCTGCAAGGTTACTCAATGATTTGAAAATGTTAACACTTAGTTTTCACCGTCTGTTAAGTATTAACATATCTTTCTTAGAAAGCTTGGCTGGGCTTCATTGGAAGAAAGCAGGTCAAATTTGCTGCACAAATTTACCTACTGGTATAAACAAAAATAATCTCTAACAATTACAGAAGACTAACCTTAGCTGAAGCGACATTTAACATCATACATAGATGCTGTTATTTCTCTAGTGAGTTAGAACAGATTTACATGTAAAGAAAACATGAGCTCAGCACTGGCTTTCAGTCATTGCACGGCATGTGAGAGCTCTCATGTGAGAGAGAATATTTTCTTTGCATGCAAATCTGTCCTAACACATTACAGAAATAATATAGAAAATATGAGACAGGTGCTGACTATGGTTTGATTGTTTTTTGTCATTGCAAGGCTCTAAAAAGGTAAAGACAAAACTGTAAAGTTTCCACTGATCCAGGAACTTCACTCTGCGGACATTCAGCTTAATATCCGAAGGGGTCCAAGCTCCTTACATCCTGTGATTCCCATCAGAAGAGGAGAAAACCTGGCTGTTTCCAGAGCTGGGGACCCTATTGATGATGGGCCTAATGTCTGTTCTTCCTGCACCTCAGAATTTCTTTGGGCTTTTTTCCACTTTTTATGAATGCTTTCAGTGTGAAATTTTTTGAAAAACAAGATACACAAGAGACAGCAGCTGTGCTAGCAAGGAAGGAAGGTCCTCTATGAAAAGGACCTGCTATGTGCCATGGAATGCTTGTGCTGTCAATCATGGAGAATGTGAGCAGAGGAGAAACCCTTCCCAATGAGCTTAAAAGTGCTGATGAAAAAGGACTTGAAATAGCATCCTTCATCTCCCATTGGGTTATGGCAGCATCTTCACTTAGTCTCTGTGGGTGGGAGCCCATAAGAAAGCTGCTTATTCCTCAAGAAGGCCACATGAGTAGGCAGAATATAAGCTACCAAATAGAGTGTGGTGTTTTGTGAACTCCCTGGAGCGCACAGCTTCCATCTACAAAGAGCCTGAAGCTCTGCCCAGGTAAGTGTGGTGCTCTGAGAGTGGAAACACAGCGGTGCCTACCTTGTCATCCTCTTCCTCCTGGTCTTCCCACAGCAGAGCTGAAAGAGGCTCCATCCTTGAGCAGCTCACTTGGTGTGTGAAGCACCTTCCCTGGGCAATGAGATGCATTACTAGAGTAGCTCTCGCTCTTCAGAGCAAGCAAGCAGGGCCCTAATGTGCTAGACACTATATGGATACTAAATTGGTGATACCACTCACAAGCTCATAAGCTTCGAAGCTTTTAAGAAAACCATGGTGGGAGGAAGGAGTAAAATACATAAACACAGTTCGCATAAAGATATACACTCACAGGGTTTGCATGCATCGGCATAGCCATGTGGTCATGGTTTCTGTTACACGGAGACTTCCTGATCACAGTGACAGCTGGGAAAGGGTATGAAAGCGTATTAAATGGATTGGTTTTTATAGGAACAAACCAGGAGCACTGTTGTCAGCTTATGCCTTGGAACATCTCAAATTGAAATAAGCAAGGGTCCCACAGGCCCTTGGCTGACACTAGCCCTATCTAAACTTGGCTCATTTCAGAAATGCGTTACAGCCATTGTGAGTCAAACAAATAAATCAATTAAAAAATCACCTGCCAGCAGCCATGCCGTTAGCTTTTTCCAAAAGCTCTTGCCATTTTGCATAGGTTAATGGAAGTCCCTTATTCTGATCAAGCTGCTCCGCCTGTTGAAAGGCGCAGAGGTTTCACAATGTACTGAGACTCACTTGATTACTATTCTGCCATATGTGTGTTTCCACAGCAGCTGTAGGAAAGCCAGGAAGAGGAACACTGCAGTGTCTCACACTGTTTCTCCAGGAAGGTAGTTTTTTTCCTCTTGACATGTAATTTTTCTATAGTATGTACTTGCACAATTTCTGCCTTTCCCCTCACTTGTCTGTTGCCGAGGAATCGACAAACTGGAGGATTCAGCTCAATGATGACAACTCACTGTAATGACCAGCATTGGAGTATCTTTCACTTAAGGGGCACAGTCAGCTTCCAAGACTGGGGTCAAGCCTCCTGCTGCTGAATACACCTTGGACTATCAGCTGTCCCTTGGGAAGAGCAAACAGGGTCCCCCAGGAACAGCAAAACTCACAGACCCGTATTTTCCCACTGAAGTCAATGAGACTCACAGCAAGAACAGGGTTTATTTTGGGTGTGAAATCCCCCTTAGGAGCCAGGCTGCCGTCTTGAGCTACCTGTGCCACTTGGAGCCTGGGACAGGGAGTACCTTCTCACGCCTCTACACACCCAACCCGTGTGATCAGCAAGGAGGGGGAGGAACGAGACATGCCTTGATGGAGACAGGCACCTTCCAGCAGCCACTGCATCCCCCTGGCTTGGGCAGTGGGTGAGTGGAGACACCCATTCCTTCCCCAAACTGCCCACATTGTCGCAGGGGGCATGTAGCTAGCGCTGCCCCACCGCATTGTCAATCCACAGTGTCCCCAACCCAACGTGCTGCCTGGACGGGCCATCCCTCCCACACAGCCCCAGAAGTGCAATTGCTCAAGTGTCTTTGAAACCTTGCAAGCATCAATAAACAAGCGTGGGGTTTCTCCAGCAGCAGCCCACAGCCCAGGGAAAGCCACAGCTGAAAAAGCCCTTACGTGGAGGTTTACTTAGACCTTAAGTGAACTTAGAATTAGACAACAGCAAAACATAAGCCTGCTCCTAGTGTCACTGCACTTCACAAGTCTGCTATAATCACAGCAGGGTCACTGTACCCCAGAGCTGCACTGGGCACCAGAGCACTCCAGGGACAGGGCATGTACTGAGTAAACTGCTTCAATAAACAAAGGCAGAGCCCGTATCAGCCACGGAACTGCTCCAGGTCACGATGTCCAAAAAAGTGGCCACCCTCCCTTTTGCTAGGCAATATAGTTTTCTTACTGGCCAGTTTGCGAGCCTGACTGCAACTGAAGTTTCCTACCTGAAGTCCAAATGGAGGACGAGCCCGTGCCAGCCGGAGGGATCTGCCCGTTTCCTGGGGATGCCAGACAGAGCTACAATAGGCAGCCAGACATCCCTAACACATCCACACAGCCAGACAGCCTCCAGAAAGGAAGGGCAGAAGCAAGCCTGCTGTTTATCAAATCTGTAAACATGCTATGTGAGATGTGCAGCGCAGACCGCATCTGCAGCAAGAGCTGCTTTCCTGTCGCTTGTCATTACCTCTCCTCCAGGTACAACAGCCCTCCCCTGCACCAGCAGCACCCGGTGCAGGACTCCCTGCCCACCCAGAATTTGTCTACTCAACCCAGAGCCACGACATTGGTTTCTGTCAGCCGAGGCCTCCCAGGATTTATTTTGATGGAAAAGCATGAGTTCCGGAGAGAGTTTCTCACACGTTCTCTCTCATTACACAACTCATTTCCAGATTGTGTGCGTTGTTAAAAGGAAATAGTGAGTTCATGAAAACAAATGAGTGTGCAACCTGAGACTGCTTCAGTAGCTGCCTTCTGCTGTCATTATGGATTTAAAAGATGGTGCCAACCGGTACACAAAGTTGGGTGTTACATGAATCAGCTTTGAATTACTGAGCGCTTGCGTACAATCCTGCTGAGAAGTTGACTATAACCTGCCAAAGCCAGTGATCAGCCTTGCACGGGACCTGTGGAGCCCAGTGGAAAGCATCACTGTAAATTAGCCCAGCCGCTCCTGCTGAGATGACTCCAGCATCGAAACACAAAATCAAGCGCACCTCCTCAGGCTGCCTGACACGTTTTGGACCAGATGTTCATCTCATTTAGCTTGGACTAATCCCACTGAGCCCAGCAGAGTTACTCTGATCTTAGGCCTGATCTGAGCTTACTCTCATCCAGGCCTTTTGGCAATACAAATGAGCCTCGCCTGTTCACTGCTGAGCCACCAGCCTGGCTGAGCTCGCTGGAGGCCACGGGAGGCTGTGCAGAGTCAGCTTGGAGCTTCAGGAAGCCTTCCACAAGAGCATCAGGCATGATTTTGCCCATCAGCAAACTGTTTTCAGCAGCAAATCACGGGGATCCAGCACTAGGAACAGTCATTAGTACAGAGAATAGAGCAGAGATTACTACAGCTCGTACACACAAAACCAGCAGAGTTTAATCAGCAGTGAGATTGTAGCAGCTCCCAAAGGAAGCAAGCTGATTCATCAGTCAAGAGCCCCAAAATACAAAACTGTCTGCAAACACGATGAGCCACAGACTCGTAACTTCATTAACTCTGCTTTTACTCCACTGCTCCTCCATCCTGAGCAGAACTGAGCCCGAGTTCTTGTAACAGGACGAAATAAGTAGAAAAGCGAAGATATTTATTTCAGCCTGCTGAGTCTTTTACAAACCACAGTCTGCCAGTTCTTCATGAGTTTGGTACCTTTACATTACTTAGATGTTTCCCTGCACTGCTCTTTCTTGTGTCATTGAGCTTAGCAAGAGTTTCACTATCTTGTGTCTATGGGAAGTTAAACATAGTGAACCACATCACTGAAAGCTGATGGGCCTTTATCAAACTCCTAAAAATTAAGGAACCACTGAGCTGCCCTGTATTTTTCAGGCTTTGTCAGTGTGAGGCTCCAGAGCTGAGCTCAAATCAATATCATGTCACACAGCTGGAGACATGGGAGAGCCCACGTGCTGGTCAGAGAACCTTGTGATGGGCACCCTGCACTGGGGTAAAGCAGTTCAAAGCCCTTTGGATAAACAGTGTGACAGCTCAGAGCAAAGCACGCTCTGTGCAGAGCATTCAGACATGGAATGAACTCCCCAAGCAACACAAGAAATCCCAGGAGTATCTGCCTTTGGAGAGTGCCTTAAAGCCCTCCTCTTGAGGAAACCCTTCTGCTCTAAGGGTAAAACAACACTGATGCTTCCTCTCACCTGAAATGTCCCAACCTGCCCCACAACAAAGACCCTGAAACAAATAAACTTAATATAAATAACTAATAAAATTATGCTTACTTAAAATATAAGATAACCCATAAACAAAAGTTTTATTCAAAAGGGGAATTACCAGAAATTCTAGAGATTCTGCTTCCATGTGAAAGGCGCAGACGCTATGGTGATGGGTGATAAATTTTAACAGACAGTTGGCCCACACAGTTTCGATTCCAATGAGGAAATAAATTCTCCCTTAGGCTCATGTAAATCATGGGAAACCTCCAGCAGCCAGGGAAGCTGTGCTGAGGGAAAGCTGAGGCTCATAATCACATATCAGCAGAAGGCTGCAGTCCATGGGTGCATAAGCACACCAGCGGGCAGCTTGCGGCACCAGGGAAGCTCTGCAAGGACCGTGCACAGTGCGATGGGTACTGCTGCTCTCTCCTGCAAGGAGGGGATTTTCAGACTAGGAATAGGGATAAGCTTTTCATGTGAAGGAAAGAAAGTACTGTCAAGCAAATGGAAAGTTTCTTTGCAGACCTCTGCTGTGACAGACCTCTGCCCTCCTGCTGCAGCTGTGCCTCGGAGCAGGGATGCTGCCAGCCCTCACCCCACCTCCCCGGGGCTGGTGCAAGACTCACCACTCGGGGCTTCTGCTGGTCCAGGGTCTGCAGGAAAGCTGGTGTCTGGTCCAGGGTGCGCTCGGGGTCACTGGAGATGTCCTCCTCGGACTCCTCCCAGGACGAGGAGAAGC
>NW_010180294.1:1615-1863 GCF_000695765.1 Mesitornis unicolor | reverse complement strand
CCCTCCCCTTGCTGTGGGGCAGCCCCTACCCGCTCCAGGGGGCTGCTGCCCACAGCTGGGACAACCAGCCCCACCGTTGCCATCCCCAGCGGCTGCCCCGAGGGCTCTGCAGTGCTTGGCCAGACCTGCACCTCACTAACACTGGGGGCCTCACTATCCCCGTAGGCCCGTGGCCGGGGTCCAGTTCCAAGTCCCACCATCGGTGCTGTGGGGCTGGTGGACCGGGGCCGGGGCGAGGAACGCCGGGG
>NW_010180294.1:0-1410 GCF_000695765.1 Mesitornis unicolor | reverse complement strand
GGGGTGGCACAGGGGCTGGGCTGAAGACGGGGAGGGGGCGGCAGCTGCTGGGTGTCTCCGGGCCTCTGGGCAGCACTTGTCCAGGAGGAGGCGGCGTCTTGCTCCTGCTGCTTGTCACCTCGCTGTTGCTATTCATCATCACCAAGCTATTGAGTGCATAGCAGTACACGGCCATAGTAGTCAGCTGGGGTGCACAGGGGGGCCGCCGCCGCTGCCACCTCGGCGCTCAGGCTCCGTGGGGCTGCCAAGGGTCTTTCCACGCCAGGACCAGCAGCATCACCAGGAGGCAGCAGGGGAGCTGGGCTAGCCCCGGCCCACAGCTCCATAAAATGGGATGTCTGGGAAGAGACAGACAAGCAGTGAGAGTAGCTCTGTGCTCCTCCTAAGCTTACTCTCCAGCTGTGCACACAGCTGGCTGGACCCTTCCCTTCCTGTGTCCCCCTTCCCCAGTCCCCTCACACAGTCATAGCAGCAGTGTCTGAAAGGACACACAGTCAGCAGCTGCTCCCACAACAGAATTAGGGAGTTATGGTGAATTGGTATGAGCTGAAAGTTAGCAGCTTTCAAGTTCTGGCCTCAAAAGCTGGCATTTTTCTGAAGGAAGGGAAAAACTCCTAACAGTTCAAATTTGCCACATTCCAGTTTTTCACCTATGGCTGAGATCAAGCCTCAGGCTTCAATTATACACATGAAGGCTCCCTGCTTGCACAGTTTTGTATGGTATGGGACAACATCTCCACTATTTCCCTAACTTACCATGTGTAAAAACATGGCTTTGCACATCTTCACACAAGCCCTGTCTAAATGTGCCTCCCTTGTGCTTGTCTGCCTTCTGGGGCATCAACCACTGCAACCGCCTCCAAGTCACAGCCCGAATCCCACATATGGAGATGTGTGATGGTGTTTGCCCCACTGTGTCTGTGTGTATGCATGTGAAAGACTCTGCTTTCATAGGTGGCTCTCTGTGCCCCTCTGTACTAGTGTGCCTTCCTTTGTGTCCATTTGCTCTGTGTGCCACTGCAGCTGCAATCCCCATCCCATGCTGGGGCATGGAAACCCATGAGATCTACACAAACACACTGCCTACACGAGTGTGCAGGCTTGTTTACACACCTGTGTGCTAACTCTGGCTATGGTGTATGTGACTTTGGAAGCACGATGCTGTCAGTGGTACCCCTGTGTGTCCCTGTGAGATTCCTGGCAGGCTGAGTGACGAAAAGGTTCCCCATCCCTCCAGGTGACGCTCAGAGGAGCCCAGACGGCACAGGCAAACCTTTTTGCAGGGATTCCCGGCACTGCAACGCTCCCAGCACTCTGGCTCGGGTGTGAAAGAGAGCACCGGCACAAAGTGCTCGGCCAGGTTTTGGGTGCGGGACAGCCCGCTCGGCCCCGGGGCAGCACTCTGCCCCT
>NW_010180293.1:0-596 GCF_000695765.1 Mesitornis unicolor | reverse complement strand
TCCCCATCCGCCCCTTGTCCCACCCCAACCCCTGTCCCATCCCTGTCCCCAACAGCTCCTTGTCCCATCCCATCCCATCCCATCCCATGTCCCATCTCTGTCCCTGTTCTGTCCCATCCTGACCCCTGTTCCATCCCTATCCCCAACAGCTCCTTGTCGCCTTCCCACCAGGTCCCTGTCCCATCCCATCCCAACCCATGTCCCATCCCTGTCCCCAGCAGGTCCTTGTCCATCCCTGAACCCATCCTGACCCCATCAGGTCCCTGTCCCATCCCATCCCATCCCATCCCATGTCCCATCCTTGTCCCTCTCCCATCCCCATCCCCACCATGTCCGTGTCCCATCCCCATCAGACCCTTGTCCCACCCCATCCCCCATCCCATCCCCGTGTCCCCCCGTACCGTGCAGCGGGGACAGAGCCACTCTCCGTTGGGGACCTCGGGCAGGGGGGGGTTGAGGCAGTGGATGTGGTAGGAGGAGACGCAGGCGTCGCAGCACAGCAGCTCCCCCCCGTCCTTGCAGACGCGGCAGTACTCCATGTGGTCGTCCTCCTCCTCCTTCTCCCCTTCCTCCTCCTCCTCTTCTTCCTCCTCCTC
>NW_010180292.1:0-7776 GCF_000695765.1 Mesitornis unicolor | reverse complement strand
TCCCCCCCCCAACACACACACCTCTGCAGTGAGATACAGCATGACTAAGGAACTAAACGTTGTGGATTTCTGATACTGAACCCTTTCCCCTTTGGTTGCCTCCTGTACAAGAGCTCTACATTTTTACTGAAGATTTAGAACAGACAAACCATTTAATGCCAGTGTAACCAAGTTGAATGATAATGCTGGACAGAAATTCTACGTGTCTGGAATAGGAGTGTGACTGTTTTAAGACATCTGTAGTTTTCTTGTAGCTTATCTATTTAATGTCACTAAAGGAAAAGTCTTCTATAAAATAGGAAATACTATCACTTAGTTTTAGTATATTTCATAGAATTTACTGTGCAATTGTAAATACATTTAATAAGAGGTTGACAAATAAGCAAGTACTGTGTGACATTTTTACCATCTATTTAAAGACATGAATCCATTCAATTTGGTACATTATATGACATTGGTTTTAGCAAAAATGAGACATTAACTAATCACTCTCTGGAATTAACAAACAAATGAACACGCTATTTAACAGTGCTCTATAGCAAAATACTAATTTGTCAGGCTGAAATAAAAAATTCCATTGTTTTCAGTGTATTGCTTTTATACCAAGTACCTAGTGTGTAGTACTTAACACAATACATCTAAAACACCAATATAGAAGCGTAGGTCTCAGGAATACACTAGACATTACTAGTGCAGAAAACAAATACACCACCATGCCCCCAAATTTACAGCTAAAAAGTTGAGACTAAAAACCTGAAAACCATAGTTCCTCTATTTGAAGTATAGAGATTTGTGTGCCTCTTGAGAACACTAGCACTCCAATAGGACATGAATAAAACATGTTTTCTCCTTTGCTTATTAAAATAGTTGTTTCCATCATGCCTACTTTCTTAATCTGGTTTGGCAACCCCTGTTTCCATTGCTCTTCAAAACTTTACATAGAACTCCATATAATACACTTGTTATAAAGCAAGCACATTTCCAAAAACAGTGGAAATGCTGTTAGCTTTCTAGAAAACTTTAATAAAGGTGTTTTTTTCCACTAGCTTGGAGAAGAAATACATGCAAATACAAGTAAAGCAGCCATCCAATACATACCATACATAACAAAGCAATATCTGATGTTAAGCACTAATAGTTTGTGTTTAGCTTTTTTATGATTTTACGGGAATAGGATTACATGCTTAATGAAGACGACAAAACTGTAGAAAATTAAGGAAGCTGATCATTTTGGAAAACAAAGCAGCAAGAGGTGAAATCAAAATTTTTATTTATGAATGTTATTTTTCTTCCTTGTCTATAGAATTTTTACCTAAGCCTGAGTATGTAAAATTCAGTAAGAACAAAAAAAAAGGGTTTTGGGAAAAGTTATTTTGTTTCTGTAGGTGTTTCTAATTTAGAATTTAATAGAAAGTGATCAGAAAAATTTCATACAAAAAAGTCTTAAAAGAAAGATATGGCCTTAAGGACCGTTCAACTCCTTAAATGCAAATGATGACTCAAGTATGGAGGTTACTTCCCTCTCAGATAAGCAGTGGTAATGGCAGAAATTTTCTGATTCCAGTGCAAATCGAGACTTTGACAAAGTAAAGAAAGTGCTTGTAGTATATTGAATTCCTCCTAGAAATCTTTAGGCGCCAAAATGCTTGTTCAGTAAGGGCTCAATGAATAAGTCAAAAGAGGTCATTAAGAAAACATGAATTATCACCAAACATAAGAAAAATGAAACTGCCTCGAGGTGGGAAAAAAAACCCTCTTTTAGTTAGTATAAGCTGTGTCTACCTATATTTAAAAATGTTAATCTACAATGTTGTTATCTTAAGGATACTCTTAATGGAATAATTTCTGTGGCGTTCTTTAGAAGGTCAAATTCTATGCAAAGAAAGAGAAGAAGAAAATGAAAAACAACTGTCAGACTTGATGTAGGAAAGAGGAAAAAGTATTTGTTTGTCAAATTAAAACCAAAACATACACACACATACACACACATACACACACAACCACCTCCCTCCCCCAAAAAACAAACCACCACCATCACCTCAAATATATACCTCAACCC
Organism: Mesitornis unicolor; assembly: GCF_000695765.1. Classification (NCBI taxonomy): domain Eukaryota; kingdom Metazoa; phylum Chordata; class Aves; order Mesitornithiformes; family Mesitornithidae; genus Mesitornis; species Mesitornis unicolor. Next base: position 5,717 of record NW_010180292.1, on the reverse strand, counting down.
ACTCTCAGATTCATATATTTCATTGCAAAGTTGGATTTACAGCAAACTTACCGATTTACTGAGGGCAGAGGGGAAAATCAGTCAGTTCTAAAGAATTTGAGTCAGAAAAAATTACTAGTAAGATGATACAGTGGCAACAGACAAAAACTATTAAAATATATTTTCTTCAGACTGTGTCAAAGTTTAACACATTCCTTCAAATCCTCAGTTATCTCAGGCTCTACAGCCCTGGGAAAGAAGATGCAGATTCATCTTCTCCAAGTTAGAGGAAGATGGATAAGGACAAAATAAAACAAGTTTTTAATTTCAGACCTGACTGTTATCTAGAAAGAAACTGACCTAAGGAAAACAAAGCAATATCTTCTTTTCTTTCTTTTTAAAATAAAAGGCATTTATGCTTATCTTGAACAATAAATATATTTTTTACCACTTTCCCCATCTACTTTGCAGCATCATGTCTACATTAAGGAATAATCAAAATAATTTTAAAAACCCACCAAACCAAACCAAATCTCATTAGTAAAACTAGGGCTGAATTGGGCTAAATAATTGAAGTTTTATACAGCATTTCTTAAGAAAAACCAGTGTTCCAGTCCTTCCACTTTTGCTGGTATTCCACAGGGATAAGCAGCTTCAGTTACATCCTGTAACATCATCTGAAGTTTGAAATTTTAACTGATATAGTAAAATGCATCGTTATTTCATTTCATTGCTTTGTCTATTTATAGTCAATAGCTTATTTTGAGAGTGGTCATTTAAATTACTACTTTAAGTTCCCAGTTGCAATAAGTATGCTTTTTGAGATGCCTAACTGAAGTTTCTGGGGAAGATAAAAAGGAGAAAGTGGTCTTTAAAGAGTCACTATGTTAAGTAGGTCTGTACAAACTAGCTAGGAAAAGTGAAATGTTTCTTAGAGCTTTTCAGTATTTTTCAGATAAAATCCTCAGAAAAGCTTTGCAATAACCAAGTGTTTTAGAATAATTTTACACTGACCTGTGTTGGCAGCCCTGAGTCTCTTATTTTTTTTTTACTTATTTTTAAAAGATTAATTTTTTTCTGTTGCAAATAGAAGAGAGTCCATTTCACAGAGAAACTTCCTTTAACCTGGCAAACAGAAATAAGAAATAAGATGAGATATTGTTTCAATCACCACTTAAACTTGTTGTGGGGGTGGACACAATGTGGTTATCGACAGTTTGACCTAGAGCTGTTTCTCTGCAAGACTGAAAACAAGTGCACTACTTATAGCCATATGTTGTACCAGGCACCAGCAGCAGCCAGACTCACAGAGGACTCCTTCAAACAACTCTATATGGTGGCATCAGCCCCGCTGCTTCTTTCTTATCCAGCAATGCACACCTGAACCATCTCAGCTGGAGTCATGGAAGTTATAATAGGGTTAGGTAAAGCCTAAGGTATATAACAAGGGAGACAATTCTTGCAGCTACCATTTTTTCTTCTGATTAACAGAGCTTTATGTTTTGATTCTGTAAAGCTGTGATCCCACAAAGACTGCTGCTCACTTTTTATGGCTGCCAGGTATATCTTCTCAGAGGAAGTGTGTCTATATCAAGCTTTCTCATGCTTTTTACTTTCCCTTTCTTAATATGAAGGCAGTACTGAGCAAAAACCACCAAGGTCTGTACATCAAGTTTGCAATATTTTAGTGTTATCCTAAAGCCATATTAACTGACGCTAGGTATATCATGAGAATCACTTTCAAAGAAATTTGTTGAGAATTGCATTTCCTGTGACAGACTGAGAGAAAGGCTCACCGACCTTCACATAAAAAAAGTTTCTTCATGACATGACATGAGGAAAGCCCATACACCTCAGAAAAACTCCTGAAATCTCTTTTTTTCTACATATTAATAAAAGCTGTTGCAGTATTTGCTGTAGCTTCATTTTCATATGAAAATTAATATACTGCAAATAAAAATGAGGTACAAATCCAAAATGGTCTGGCCAGAGCCTAAAGCACACTGATACAGCAAGAGAGGGAGAAGTTTGTTCACTGAGAATGAAAAGGAAAGGGAAGCAGTGTAAAGAAAAAAGAATAAAATCAAGGTTCAAGCACTTGAAAAACTGAACTGAAGGTCTCTGAACTGGACAATTGAGGGAAAGGGTACCACAGCAGTGGAAGGCCAGGGCTGTCTGTACCTTGCTTTGCTGAGGGCGCTCAGATGTGAAACCCATATCCTTCAAGGTGCCCAGGCCTCAAACAATTCTCAAGGGTCTAGACCAACAAATCCTGCTAACTAAAATCAAAACAAAGCCTACATATACATGCAGAGCAGAAAAACAAAAACAGCTGAAAAAAGTAGAAAGTGTCTACGCTACCAAGGTGTAATTAATTTTCCATATTCTAGTCAGTAAGACATGCCTACAATTGAAAATATATTTCAAATAAATTAAATATTATAGATAATATGCCACCTGCAGATAAAAGATTACTTAAGAAAATTCTATTATAATTACAATCACAATGAAATACTATTCAGGAGTTCCTTTTTTGCTCTTTAGTAGATCCATGTTTTATCACATGCTAATAACAATGTCTTTCAGCCCAGCCAAAAAAAGTAAAATTACATCAGTCTCTGTTTAATGACTGAAGTTTCATCAACCTTTCTGTTTAAGGACTGAAATTTTAGTGAGTTTATCTATTTAATTTTGTTCAGTCATTAAAAGGCAAAATTAGGATATTTAAAAATAATTTCCTTTTATCATTAACTCTGTAAAAGTGATTTCTTACACAAGCACCACAGAAAGTCTTTGTCTGATGCATTGTGTGATGGCTGTTTTCACTAACAAGTTGATCATCTGTACAACATGTTTAATGAGTGAAAGATATAACCAGCTACAATTATGAAAATGAAATTTCTGCCATGCTTCAGTATTGTATAGAAAATACAAAAATCAACAGAAGGCAGATCTTAATATTGATTTGGAATTAATGATAACAAAACAATTAACCAACAACAACAACTAAAACCCCAACAAACAGCTCTGCCAGGAATTTTTGTGTTTATAAGTTTTTTTATTCAAGATCTGGTACTCTGTGGAGAGAATATGGTCATAGAATCCCAGAGCAGTGTAAGCAACCCAAGAACTTTGAGTTACTCAGCTGGTTCAGTGTGCATGTCAAGAAAACCAAAATACTGTTGAAAGATGTCCTTCATATCTATTTGATAAAATTTACAAGTACTTTATTACTCTACTAGGAAACAAAAAACCAAATATTTTAGATTTACACAAGAAAGAAATGTTGTTTATTTTTTCCAACTAAATCAGTTCTCTAAATAACTGTTACCTCTGTCTATAATTTTCCTCTAATACCTTTAAAATCAAAGTGGTTAAATCACAAGAAACAAGAATACTGCTTTTATTCTTAAGAAAGATAACTGCTTCCATTCCTATGAAACAAGCAAGACTATAAGAGACAAAGATACAGAACTGTAAAAAGTTGTGAACAACGTGAAATCTTTGAAGTGGAAATACAAGATGAGAACGCAATTGAAAGAAACTGCATTCAAGGCAAAGCAAAATCTTCATAATCTTATTATGATGACATTTACATGAGAAACATAGGGAACAATGATTTAGTAATCAAAAGATATTTGAAATATCTTGTAGTAAAACTGCTATTCAAAGTCATCTCATACTTACCTATTATCTTACCACTGACTGATAGTTTAAGAAGCAGACAAGAACATGAAACAGTTCAGGCAAAAATGCCATGGAAATAACAGAGCAGTTGGTAAAAATTTCCTACTTTTACTACAATGACCTAGAAAAAGAAAGTTTATTTCCTGAATGTAAGTGCTTAAAACACTACTTTCTAGAAACAAAAGCATCTTTCTTTATGCCCACCTTCAAGGATAAAGACTGACAACCTAGATTTTATATTTCTTTTCACTAAAATTTTTTTTACAAACTTTCTTTAATATGACGGTAACAAACTGAAGCATTGAACTAGACCTTTTCACAGAATATTAGGAGTTGGAAGGGACCTCTAGTCCAACCTAGAAGATCATCTAGTCCAACGTCCCTGCCAGAGCAGGATCACCTAGACTAGGTTGCACAGGAACACGTCCAGGCAGGTTTTGAATGTCTCCAGAGAAGGAGACTCCATAACATTTTTGAAGCTGAAAATGATTTAAAAATAGTTATGCGTCCTTGTGATATAAATAACACTAAATTATTCGTCTCTGATGGCTATGAGTTTGATTTACTTCAAGAAACAGAGTTTTCAGATGTGATTCTTCCCTAGGAATTTATCAAGATAGTATCTTTATTAATTAGTCAAATGAATGTGTCTCTTGTTAAAATATGCCACATTTTTCACAAAGCAAAACATAACCACAATAATCTAAAAGTTTCCCTATTTACTGTAATAGAGCAGCACTGGTGAGCACCCTACTGATATAGATACTGAGGTAAGCCAGTAAGCCACTGTTCATTCTCCATAAGAAAATTGCTATTGAGTCAGTCTCTGGCAACACTAAGAGGCTTTAAACTCTCTGAGAGGAATGCAGATGAGCATGCAGCAAGCGTGAGCTACAAGGCTGCATGAACCACAGCAAAACAACTGCTGACAGCAACACAGTTGTTGACATCCCTGAAAAGGGAGTTGAGACTGCTTGTCCTGGAAGATGACTTCCAAGTTCCTAGACCAGAAATGGCCTGCACTTATGATGATAACCTTCATGAGCTGCTTACCAAGGTAATTAAGATAATGGATTAACAAAGTACTCTTGTTAATTTTAATAAATGTGAGCCCTTCAAGGGGATCCTGAATTAGGATATGTGACCAAAAGGTGTTTCTGGTAAAACTGATCTTACTATGTATCTGCATTTAGGGGGGGAAAAAACCCTAAACAAACAAATATTGTGATAGCAATGGTAGAAAGACCAGGTGGTGTATAGCCTTGGAGGTCTCAATTACTCACAGTGAAAATGATGGTGGATGTTCTGACCTACTTTGCAGCACATAAGTAACTGAGCATCTTCAAAGTACAGTGACCCACTGGTCTGGAACAAGAGTGCAGAAACAGGTGATTGTCATCTCAGCACCAATGCCAATGTAAGAGCATGAAGGCAGAACAGAACTATCTTTCAATAAGCAGGCCATTATTGATCATCCCAATATGGGGGATAACCTTATCCTTTAACAGGTACCCTAATATAAACCTATAGTTACAAAACTGGTAAGTCATTATCAGTGGAGGCCTCAGGAACTCAGCTATACTCACATGTATCAAGGATATCTAAGATGCAGCTATGCTGGCACCTGATGAATCAAAGTCGAACAGTCACTGTAGAACCATGGCACTACCATATCAGGTATTTCCAGAACCCATTGACATACTTTTGATAAATCAGACACTAACAATAGTGAAGCCAAAGAGGAATGGGCACACTGTTATCCTCCAAAAAACATTATTTCATGATGAAGTAGAGGTTGATTACAACTTTTCTCTCTGTAATTTGTGTTGATTGAGACACTAAGAATGATTGGTAAGGTCCAACAAGTATCAGAGTGCTTATCCTTATACATGGTATGATAACCCTGTGGTGACAAGGCACAAACAGGGCTTAGATTAGAGCAGAGAAGAATTGACATGACATTGAAAAAGCAGTGTGGATTGTGAGCAGAGAGGACAGGAAAGGAAAGTGCTGTTAAATTGTAATTACAGAATCACAGAATCACAGAATAT
>NW_010180291.1:0-11419 GCF_000695765.1 Mesitornis unicolor | reverse complement strand
TATTTAAGATGTCCTCTTACAGCCAAGCCAGTGAGATCACTTAGGTGGGTATTTACTCCACAGAGGTAGATTGGGAGGGCAGAGAGTTGTGGCACTGAAGGTTGACATGAAATTGTCCCTTAGTACTTTCTGCAGCTCTTCAGAAACCCTCAGTGCTCAGCAGTGCTCTAATACATGACTGATTTATAAAAAAATCAAACAGAAATATCTCTCCAATTGCACAGAGTTTCCAGCTGATCTGTTCTGTTTATACAGCGTATCATGGCGAGTTAGAAAATACGTAATATTTATGAATTAATTGTAGCCCTTGGAGTATTTCCAGGCTATTTTCATACATCTATTTAGGCACTATTTCAAATAAGCTCCTTCGCCTCTCTTTACTCCCTGCCTTTCCCATCCCTGGTGTAACTCTGCCTATTCCTTCTGAGTATTAACTGTTAAAAGCTTGAGTCGAACAGGATCTAAAAATGATCTTAAGTGCAGCAAACTGACCAGAACTGAAGTTTTAATCTGATTTGAGCTGAGGAACGTGTCGTCCCTTCGCAGTAACGCGGCGTATTTGTGATTGGCGCAGTTGTAACCTGTGGGAGAGCGGGTGAAGAGCTCGTCATCGCCGCCGAGGAAAGAATCATTTGTCCCTGTACTAAAATGCCTCCCTTCGAGTAGTTCTGAAGTGTTTTGAGATGTTGAGGTTACGCAACATCCACTGCGAGGAGTGATTGGAACAGAGTGACATGGCCGAGATGTGACAGATCGGAGCTGGGGATCCAAGATTTCTCTTGGCGTTGGACGGGAGCTCGGTGCAGCCGCGCTGAAGCCCATGGCGTGCACAGGGCATGCACAGCCCTCAGCCCTGGCCTGACGAGGCTCTAGCACTTAGCAGAGGCTTTTCCTGCCTTCCAGGGGATGGGGTGGCTCTCCCAGAAGGGATCTGTTGCACACTACAAATGCATTTAATGAGTAGTGGGAAATTAAGGGCATGGCTGAGCGTAGCCGTTTAAAAAAGCGCTGCTCGTTCCAGAGGATGGCAGCAGCTCGGTGCTGAGAGGCTGCGGTTAATAGGAAGGAAGTGTTTATGTAGAAACGCTTGCGTTACCCAGGAACTTCATAAATTGTGGTGCTTTTAAAAGGGCCAGTGACGCATCCCGAGCTGCTGTCGATCCCCCGTTAAGGTTTATCCTCTCGGTGCTTCTCTCCCATCTTAATCTCTGCTCATATTGCTGTATGCTGTGCACAAGCATTTCTCTCATCATCTCCCAAAGCAGCTGTGTAAATGAACCCCGTTTGGGCTTGATACGAGAGGTTTTGGACAAACCACATCACGAGGAGCTGCGTGTACGCAGTGTTGTGGTACGGATTTCTTGGCTTCTGCTACAATTGAGCGTAATTCAAAGCCTGGCTGAATTTTGCCTTTTTAAAAAGGTAAACGCTTTCTGTGCCTTAATCTAAATGCAGTGATTTTGGTCTAGCTCGGAGGCAGCGTATTAAATTTTCAGCAGTGATATTTGAAAGGGGATTGAACATAAATTGGTACAATGCCTTCTGTTGCTTCAAAGAAGCAGCAAAATGCCAGTGCTGTGACAAAATGAGCTCTCTTACCTATCTGGGGAAGGGAGACAAGAGTTATTGAAGTGTTGGGTTGACAGCTTCAATCTTTAGGGTGTTTCTGGCCAATATTTTGACAAATGTAACTGCTCAAAATTGTGTACCATATTAGGTTCGTGAATATTAGACCTCTCTTGTTTATCTCGCAGCATGTAGTGCTATAGTCCTGGTACTCTTACTTAACACAACTGCTATTGGAAATCATTGGTAAATGGCCAATTCAGCGATAGCTTTTCTCGTGGCCTGAACTTAGTTAACGACTGCAGTGTAAAGTGCAAGTTTAATTTCTATATTAAAAGGTAATATATACCTCCAACTATTTAATAAGCTGCACTTGATGATGATAGATGGAAAAATTAAGTGTATTCGCAGTACGAGGGTGAGCATCAGGCAGCATCACCACCTCGGCGATGCGACACCGAGAGATCCATTAAAGATTTTTAAGGTGTCCCATGCTGAATGGAGATGTAGAAAGCGGCTTTTTCTCGAGGCAGCAAAGAGGTATTTCAGAGCAGAAAGATTGTGTGGTTATTTATAGCCCTGGGTACTGGGGAGGTGGAACAGAATATTTTTAGAGCTGGAGAAAATGCAGCCACTCAAGCTGGGTGCGTTTTATTCACTCGAGCGCTACAGGGTTTTTCCAAAATAAAGAGTAAAATTGGTAGGAAATGCTTCTTGTGTATCCATGTTATTACTTATATAAGTAATATCTTCATTGTCTATATATATATATACACACGTGTATCTGTATATTAATACAGAATTTAAAGTGTTTGGCGGTGATACTGTCATGTATTTAAAATAGTTTTTTGCTCAAATTTTGGGAACTCATCACTCCCATGAAATGTTTAATAAAATACACAACCAGCAAGGCATAATTGGGTCACTCTCACTTAATACGCACCGATCCCAATGCTGTTGGGTCATTACGTGAACGAGGCAAGCATGAAATAATTCAGGAAACTTTGGTGATAGTGAATTGGTAAAAAATACGTATAATGATTGCTCTGTAAGGTTTTTGCAACGTTTGGGGCATTTTAGAGTTGTGCTGGTGCTGGGAACCTGCAGAAGCAGCGGCCCTGAGCCTGTGCTGGTTCTTAGTCAGCACATGTATGAGTTTACAAGGCAATGTGGATGTTGCTCATTGCCTTTCGTGCATTTAAGGTGGCTGAATGAAGAAGCAGGAAATGCTCCCTCTGCCCGCCCCGCTTCAGCACACCCCAAAAGCGGTGAGGTTCTGGCAAGATAAGTGGGTTCTTATAGGGCTTGTCTGGAGCTGTTCTTGTTGACATCCATTTAATGATGTAAGTCTGCTGGAGAAGCTTTTTATTATACTTTTAAAACCTGCCCTTTCAGATTTCTGAATTATTCACTACATCTTTTAGCAGCAAGGTAAAATGATGCCTGGGATTTATTTTTTGTAATTACCGTGGCTTTGTTCTTTATATGTAGATGAAAGATATTTAAAATGCAGTAGATGTTTGTGCGTTGTACCCCATTTCTGAGATTGCAAAGGAGACGTGGTCTATAAACCACTCTTGGCTAATCCTCCAAGCTCTGTTCTGTTCAGACAGTGCTAAAGAAAAGGTTATAAAATGTAATCATTCACAGTTATGAAAAAAACCCCAAACCCTCCACCACTAAACCCATTCCTGGAAACTTTAAGAATGTTCACATTAACTCTTGTCCTGGCTCAACTCCAGCTTCATTAGGGGATGGATTCTATTTTAATCCCCATAATTTTCCATTGAAGATCTATTTCTGCCTTTCTTTTGTTAAAGAACAGTAGTTGTTTGCAGGGCATGGCTGCATGTTTGTAGCCATCGCCGTGTTTTTCTAGTACGAAACGATGTATTTGCGTATTTCTGCATTTAATCATCCTCCGGAAATTTAAACTTCAGAAGTAGATGATGTTCTTGATGTGTTTGGCGTTCCTAAACACAGCCGCTGAATTAATAACAGCAGATGAATGGATAGGAATCTGTTAGCTTTTCTATGCTCTTCAATTCCAGATTTTCAATGTCTCTTCCTTGAGAAATCCAAAGTCCTTAGAAACAGGCGGAGTTTGTACGGTCATAGATAAGCTGGGAAGCCTCGTATTTCACAGTAAAGCTGCTAAATTAGCTCTATTTCATGTGTTTTATTTGCGTTTTCATGCTTTGTTTGTAGGATAAGTAGATCTAGAAATAAGAGATACGGGTAAGAAAAGATTGCGTGAGAACATAGGGGAGAAGATGAGAGAAAACCACAAAGAAAAACCACATCTCGTCTCCCTTCTAGAGGATGCTTTTGCTTTTCTTGGCTGCATTTCCCCTTCCTCCTCGGCACACGTCACCTCCCTGGCCCCAGGACAAACCCCTCCAGGCTTTGCTTTGCACCTCAGGCAGCAAAATCAATGGGTTTCGGTGTGGTAAATGGAGACTTTATGAAGTTGTTGGCTTTTCCTTGCCATATTTCACTGGCTTCTGGCTGAATTAACTGACTTGCTGTGAGTTTGCAACTGGAGGGTACATTTTGGCCTGCCTGCGGGCTGCAGATGCTGTTATAGCGCAGGGAGGGATGGGAGGGAGGTTGTCCCGGTGTCTTGGTGTTACAGTGGCAATGGCCCAGTTTGTTCTCGTCATTTAATATAGGGCTGAGTGTAAAAATTAGAAGTACTTACTTAGAATTTGCTGTTCCTGGAGGTTAGACTTGCTTATCCACCACATTGGGCAAATGGTGGTGAAATGTGCTCTTTCTCCAGTTGGTGATTCCACATCCAAGGGGCAGAGCTGCATCCTAGCTCAAAAACCTGACTGCAGCTCTCTCGGTTTAAAGTACCGCAGCTCTCTATCGGTTTTTGGCTGTGCTGCTCAACCTGTCAAGAGCTTTGAGATCTTTTGGTTGGCTTGGGGTTCATCTGTGCCTCATTAACAAGTTATTTCTTCCTTCTTTGTGATTTGGCCGTGCTCCCGTGATGGTCCCAGTGGTTGCTCGTACACAAAAGCTTTGTATTGACAGCGTGGTGTGTGTACATTAATGCTCTTTTACAGCTAAGGAAAGATGGAGCAGCACGGGATGAAGTTCATTTTCTGCCGTTTTAAGGTATAATGCTTTAATTTGGCCGATGAGCGTGATGAAACTGAATACAGGAGTTAGAAATGGGTTTTTCAACATCTCAGACCACTATTTAGCAAAGATAAGTCTTGCATTAACACCGACCAGTCACGAACAGAGGAAAAGGACTCAATTCTGGGACCCTTGCTGTTTTGCTCGCAGTTACTTCGCTCCTCCATCCTTTCTAACTCATGCAAAAATCCATGTTACCGGCTTGATTCTTGCCTTTAAATTGAGGATGCTGCTAAGGCAAAAGAAGCAGAGAGATGAGCAGCTGAAAGGGGAAAAGATTGCTTGGGAAATGTGGGTTTAGGCTTCTGGTAATTGCTGTGTGACTTCTTTGGATAATTAAGTTTTAAATGAAGGTAACTTAGTTAAATGTCCAGCGGCCGTGTTCTTCAGTTAAAGGTGTTGGAGTTCACAGCAAACGTTTGCAAAGTCCTTCCAGTATTTGGATAAAGCCAGAAGTGATGATTTCTAGGGGAAAGCAAGAAATAAATGGGAAAAAGATAAACGCAGCAGATTACTGCCTTTAACCACGTAGAAATGTGAAAGAGTAACTTGAATCCATCCAGTTCTCTGGTCTAAAGTGCATTATTTAACTTTGCTATTTCATCTCTTCGTAGTCACAGTACATAATGCTGATCTTGCCATTTATAGCTAAAAATGGGTATGAAACTGTATGGAGGGCCACGTACTCTAGCAGAGTTTCATTGTTAATTGTGTACTTTTTGTATTTCCTGCAAATTCTCGCACTGTGATAACGTGACTGGCTGTCAGCTGAAGCTCTGCGTGTTTGTCGTTTGGAGAAGTGTAATTAAAAAAGCATTCAAATAAAAATAGATGCTGGATGCTGTAGGGATGAGCGAGTAACTGAACGTTAACTTGGGGCTGCGTGCTGCACCCTGGCGCAGGCGGTGCTTGTGGGCATTAAAACTGATTATTGGGAGAAAAAAAGGAAATATATGCATATAAAAATATAAAAAAGCTCTTTACGCCACTTAATGCTTTTAAAACGATTGACTGTTGTCGGTATTTTCACAAAAGTTTCTGGTTCACGTTACCTATTCCTGCCCAGCCAGGTTTAAAGCAGCTGATAATGAAGCCCATGTGGTCATTGCATTGAATGTCATCAAATGAACGGATCCCGTGGCATTGCCATGCGAGGAAGACAGCGATGTCATTTAGTGAGATTGCTGCTGGTCGTATCTACACGGAGTCAATGTCTGTCCTGTTGCTGGGCCCAACCTACCACATGCTGTTTTTAACAAAATATCTGAGGTGTCACCCTGGAGCGTTCACTCATCTGTCACTCAGGGCTGAGTCAGGAAGCGTGTTATGGTAAAACAAAAAGCGGTGAATTGATCGAGTGTTTAATACACATTATAGTTATTCATAACCTTAGAAAATTATTAAGAATAATGGAATTGGATGGCAAGCGTCTTACAGCTTCAGTGCCTGCGGCGACGAGCGTGTCCAACAGGTCTCTGGGGGATGCTTCTCTTTTATTTATTTTTACTTTTTAAAAAGCCATTTCCATTGCCGTTGTGTGTGTGGTTCTGCAGTGCAGTGGTACCTGAGCCCTGGTGAAGGGCTGTGTTTTAGATACAAGCGCTGTTTTGTGGTGCCTGAGCCCTGGTGAAGGGCTGTGTTGTAGATACAAGCATTATTTTGTGGTACCTGAGCCCTGGTGAAGGGCTGTGTTTTAGATACAAGCACTATTTTGTGGTACCTGAGCCCTGGTGAAGGGCTGTGTTTTAGATACAAGCACTATTTTGTGGTACCTGAGCCCTGGTGAAGGGCTGTGTTTTAGATACAAGCGCTATTTTGTGGTACCTGTGCTCTGGTGAAGGGCTGTGTTTTAGATACAAGCGCTATTTTGTGGTACCTGTGCTCTGGTGAAGGGCTGTGTTTTAGATACAAGCGCTATTTTGTGGTACCTGAGCCCTGGTGAAGGGCTGTGTTTTAGATACAAGCGCTATTTTGTGGTACCTGAGCTCTGGTGAAGGGCTGTGTTTTAGATACAAGCGCTATTTTGTGGTACCTGTGCTCTGGTGAAGGGCTGTGTTTTAGATACAAGCGCTATTTTGTGGTACCTGAGCCCTGGTGAAGGGCTGTGTTTTAGATACAAGCACTATTTTGTGGTACCTGAGCTCTGGTGAGGGGCTGTGTTGTAGATACAAGCGCTATTTTGGAGGTGTTCAACAGTTGTTTGATTTTTCAGCAGGGGCATTAATTCTGAACAGGGTTGGTTTGGTTATGGAGCTCTATGGCACGGAGCTGAAGGGCTTTAAAACCAGATTTCTTACTTATGTACCTCAGGAGTTGTTTGTGTGTTCTATATCTGCTGCGTTAAACTCTGTAAAATTTCTTATTGAAACGTGAGAAGTTGCACGTGTTGTACTTCTCAGGCACTCTGTATCCTTTTACTGGTGAATCCATGATTTAAAGGGGATAAAAAAGTGATTGATGAGAATTGCCAAGAATTTCTTTTATTTAATATCAAAAAACTTTAGCATTAACTTACCACGACTGATAGGAAGTCTTGAGCGGATCTGTCTCAGCTTTATATGCATATAAAGAGTGTTTATTGTCTTTTTATTTACAGGAGAGTTTAAATGGCAACTTTCTTGTTGGCTCTGAAGTTGCTTACAGAAACAGATGTGTGTCATGCTCTTGGGCTCACTATCAAAATATTTGTGTGTATATGTATTTATAGGCGCTTTAATGAAAGGAGAGGGCTCCGTTAATGACTATTTGCTGTTTTTAAAGTGATGATCTCTTGTTTTCTTCTAGCATCAGATAATAGTCAGCGATTTCGAGAAACCTGCTTTGCATTTGCACTGACGCCGCAACAAGTGCAGCAAATCAGCAGCTCAATGTGAGTGAGTTTGATCAGATATAACAGTATTTCAATAAAAATAAATTAATAAAGGCACTGCCTTACCGTATCTTTCATTTGGAAGTGCGAGCTTAAAGAACACAGATGTATACGTAAAGTGAATGCTCTTCTGGGGGCTTCTTTTAGTACTTTTAGTGTGTCTCGAGAGTGGTGGTTTGACCAGGGGAAAGGAAGCGTGCTGTACATTATCTATAGCGGAAAGTGTGGTTTACATGCATTGAACGTACAGCAAGCTGACAAGGTATTGATGAACCTGTGTAAACCGTGTGTTTCAACCTCTGTTCTGTTGTTTCTAGGGATATTTCTGGGACCAAATGCGACTTTACGGTACAGGTCCAGCTAAGGTACGTGTTTGCGTGTGCTGTTCTTGATGCTGCTGTTCTCCAGAATACATCAGATATGCGCTCCCCAGCAGGACAGGCTTTACTTTATGGAGAAGAGTCTCGTCCTGTTGTTTCCTTGAGAAAAGCTTGCACTTGGCTGCTTTGGGAAGGGCAGACTCAACTTCTTCTCCTAGATTTGTGCAGCTTTCCCGAAGTTGCTGGTGGCCTGGTATCGGAATACTGCACGTACTTAGCTGTAGCCAGCTGATTTTCTTCAGTTTGTTATTTCAGATTCCACTTACGCTTCTTTTTTCTAACAACTGTCAGATTCCAGGGGCCTAGGCCTTCAAAATCTGCATGCAGGGAGGGTTATTTTTCCTATCAGAGAAGTCAAACACAGTATTTCCAGGCATGGCAACCCAAAGTCTACTCTTCTTTAGGCAATGGGAGGCAAGACTTTGGGAATTGCCAGATTGAGTCTTAATCTGTTGGTTATTTTAGAGGTCTATTTTAAGCTGATTAAATCCTCTGTACCCATGTAATTGTGCAAAGGGCAGCGAGCAGAGCTGACTTCAGAGCTTGTTCCTGTCAAAAATGACTGTTTTGCCTTTCATCCCCCTGTTTGTGTCTTCATGGGGAACTCTGACTCACCAGACAGAGAGCCATTGGGTCTTGCTTGGATCAGCGAGTTGAGTTGGCTTTGTGTTGGGTCAGATGGACAGAGGGACAAGGAGAGCACGAGGAAAATAGAGCCAGAAGGTAGCTGCCCCTTTCTGAGAGCAGCCTGAGAGGCTCAGCAGCGTGAAATAGCCGTGCCCTGATGGGGTGGGACATTTGGGTGGATGGGGCAGGTCCCCTGGAAGAAAGCCAGTGCAGTTGAGAGGCTCTTTTTGGTCCTTTGAGTGCCTATTGTCCACGATCCTGGCCTACACACATTTCATAGGACAAGGAAGGGTGTGTCTTATTTTGGTTAGAGCAGCAAGTAAGCCTGTCTGAGCTTAAGTAAATAAATAAAACTGTCTAAATGTAAGTAAGAGGCTTGAGAAAGCATGAGGATAGTGTTTGCTGCTGTGGCTGAACAGCTGGCTGGTTTATTGGGGTTGGAGGAGGGACAGCTGAAGAGTTTTGTCCTTTGTGAAACCCTGCTCTTGTATCAAGGGGTCAGGCTGGAGAAATGGTAGGAAAGAAATGGGGATGATCTATGTTTTGTAACAGGAACTTGCATCTCTGAATGAGTCAGAGTCAGTCGGAAGAGTTCAAGAAGTCTGAGAAGGAACCTACAGCCATCCTGATCCAAACCTGTCATTTTGGGGGGCTTTCCTGCTTCATGATCTGTGCAGCTGATTTGGGCACTGTGTGTAGCGAGATTTGCTGTGCTTTCATAACTTGATGGGAAAAAATCCTCCTTCTAGGAAGAGGTGATCTTTAAATCACTTCAGAAGTGAAAGGTGACGGAAGCTCTTTGCTTTTAGGTTTTGTTTATCAGAAACCAGTTGTCCACAAGAAGATCACTTCCCACCCAATCTGTGTGTGAAAGTAAATGGGAAACCGTGCAGCCTTCCAGTAAGTAAGAAGTTATTTTGATATACATAATTGGATAACGCGTTATTAGGAACTGACTGTCAGAAATTAGCCTGAGAATTTATCTTAAAGTTTGTTTTCACATTTTGGGGTGCTTGAATGAAGATAGGTAGGTGAATGGAAAAGACAGTTGAGTAAATTGTTTCTCAGGAGACCAGCCAGCAGAGCCAGGAGATTTAATTTTCAGAAAATGCGACAGTAATTTGTTTGACAGACATGCAGTGAGTCTGGCTGAAGTTGGACTCTGTGTTGGAGGTGTCTGTGCAGGGAATGGCCCATCACTGACCACCAGGACTAAGGAGCAAAATGCCAACTTATCATACTGGGCAATGTCAGCCAGGCAGATGGGGTGCCAGCACTGAGAAAGGAGAGGTGGCAGAGGTGCCTTTTAGGATTCTGCTGGGCAGGGTTAGGACTGGGAAAGTGCAAGAAGGGGCTCGAAAAATACCTGATATTCTCTGAGATATTTCTGTCTCCCTATCTACCTTTAAATTGAGGAGGGAACCTGGTTGAGGCGAGGCACAGCGTTTATTGGGGCAGGGTTGTGGTGAGAGGGGGAGAAGGCAAAAGCAATATTTATTTATTCTTTTTTGCTGAGGGGAGGAAATACTTTGATTATTTCTAGGGCTATCTTCCACCAACCAAAAATGGTGTTGAACCAAAGCGACCGAGCCGACCAATCAACATTACCTCACTCGTCAGATTATCTACGACGGTACCAAACACAATCGTTGTGTCGTGGACTGCGGAAATTGGAAGAGTAAGTAACTTTGGTACATAATGCTGGCTAAAGCTTATTGCTTTCTGCCTTGGCATCTGTTAGAAAGATTTGAAAGATAAGCAAGTTTAATTGTGCAGAAAATACTTTGTGGTTTTGCAGTAGGCTGTTCCTTCTGTTGATCGTGTTACTTTATGCTGGGCAGATACAGCACGCTCCCTTCCATCTGTAGCCCTCACATTTTTAGGTTTCTCCTCCTCTTCACCCCACTTGTCTTTGCGATTCATTGAAGGCCCAGATAACAAGATCAGGACAACTTGCGAAACTTCTTTTGTTTGTTTGTCTTTAGAAATTTATAACTTCAAGCTCTTCCTGATTTTTGGGGACTTAACAAACCTTATGTTGGCTTCAGCTTGAAACCATCGTGTTATTCAGTATAGAGGGGTCTTTTATAACTGTGTAAACGTGGACATAAAGGGCCCAGGAGCCTTAATTCACTTTTTTTTTTACATTTCTGTTCTCACAGCTGCTATCCTTACGCTTAATATTTTAAAAGTCAATGTTTTTATAACTTTTTGGAGAACGTTACCATTGGTATTATAAAACTGCTGATGTTCCACTGGACTAATTAAATGTGGAACGTGCTGCAAAAAGGTACTTCAATAAATTACTCTATGAATTACTGCACTGCTTTCACTGATGGCAAAAAACCTGCTAGGTACGTGTTAAAGCCAACATATTCTTGAAAACCGGTGGCTTTGCCATCACAACCAGCGTGTTTTCAGAAGTCCTGAGGAGAAACTTTGTCCAAGAATTTGACAGTGCGCAAAGCCCAGGATTCCTGAACCAGCGTGGAAAAACGCTCACAGCCCGATGGCGCACAATAGGCGGTTATAAAACATCACGGTGGCCTTTCATGATGGGTTTCTTGTGGAGCGTAAAACAGTCTCCATTCAGATGATGGAATAAATGATGGTTGAACAATTCAGGTTTTTTTAAACCTTCTTTTATCTAATGTGAACGGCAGGTATCAGAAATAAGCGTTTAGAAATGAACCTGTTTTGGTTTACGTTGCCCACATGCCTGCACACAAGTTGATGAATCCTGGTTATTGCTCTGCGTACAGATCTTAGGAATAGCAGTGAGGACCCCAGGCAGTGCTCCAGGCTTGGGGGCGAGTGGCTGGAAAGGACC